>NC_045611.1:8772500-9000000 GCF_009762305.2 Zalophus californianus | reverse complement strand
CAGCTCCCCGCAAAAATGGCCAACATTTACCTCCATCCTAGCTTCCTTACCTTTCACAACGGAGATATCCCTCTTTGGATTCAATCTGGGGTCAGGTTGGCCACTTGTGCTGTGGACCCCACCCTTAGTCCTACCCTTCAGGAATATGGCTTCATCAATAAAGGGACAGGGATCTGTGCCAGGGATTGGCAAATTGCAACCATTGTCTCTTTTTATAAGTAAAATTATATTGAAATACAGCCACACTCATTTGCTTATGTTCTGTCTAGGGCTGCTTTCATACTCCAACAGCAGAGTTGAGTATAATGGAGATTGTATGGCCCAAAGAGCCCACGATGTTTTCGCTCTAGCCCTTTACAGAAAATGTTTACCAACCCTGATTTATACCCTGGGTCAGAAGCCTGAACCTTGCAAACTGGGCTACCCATCTTAGGGTTTGCAGTGAAACCCAAGTGGAATCAGTGTGTCTCAGAGTCATAATTCTTGCTCTCGGCAGCTTATACTTCACTCTTGCAGCTTCACATATATTTCAGTGCGCTATAATAACCATGAGAACTGGCCCATGTCCACGTGGCTCCACGCAGGAGAAAAGCGGGCCAAGTCTGAAAGCTCTAAGCAGGCCCAGAGGAAATGGAATAAGCTAGAAATTTGTTGTTTCCTTTTTGTTAGGTTTAAGTGAGAATTATGTTTTTTAGCAAACTTTCAGTGTGGGCAGGTGACAATTTTTGCAGGTATTTTTTTTTTCCCTCTCTTTTAACTTGTGCAAATGCAGGTCTGTGTTTTGTTCCACATTTTTTACGATAGCTGCCACCCAAGGCTTAAAGATATGTTGTTCTCACCTTCAGAAAAAGGGTTTCCTTTGCAGTCTCTGGAGAAAGCCCATACTATAGGATGAATTTTCTATTACCTTCCACTGTTTACAAGTCACTCAAATTATTTGGATTAAATTAGATGTATACCATCTTATATCTCTTCTTCCAGCAAAAAATTGGATCTCTTTCTTGCTCTCTCTCCCCTCTTCTCCTCAATGTTAGCAATTTTCTAAAATAGGAAACAAAGTGGCACAAAAACGTTGTATTTATTAACAAAATTGTTACCCAGGACACACACGCGTGCGCACACACACACACAAACACACACATACATACACACTTCTAAACAAAACCATTGTCAGAGCCGTTTTGAAGCAAATGGGCACACATAAACCCATACCCTTTTGGAAAAAGAGGCAAATTTGCTATTGAAATGTGACTGCTTAAAAATGAAGCCACTAAAAATAAATATGAATGAATACAAATGAAAATAAATAGCTAAAAAGCCCCTTCTGACACTGTCATTTGACTTCCTGCTCGCCATCATTCTTAAGATTTTATTTATTTATTTGAGAGAGAGAGAATGAGAGAGAGAGAGCACGAGAGGGAAGAGGGTCAGAGGGAGAAGCAGACTCCCGCCGAGCAGGGAGCCCGATGCGGGACTCGATCCCGGGACTCCAGGACCATGACCTGAGCCGAAGGCAGTCGCTTAACCAACTGAGCCGCCCAGGCGCCCAGTTTGCCGTCATTCTTAACCGTCGTTTTCTCACGGAGCATCCTTGCCATCCCCTGCGAGTCTTCCGAATCTGCCCTGTTGCCCGAGGTCAGGACTGCTTGTTCCCAGGTCGCTGCGGGCGCCGGACAGGCCTCCCGGCTTCCCTGAGACGGTGCTGATGTTTTCACTTCCCTTTGCCGCCAGCCCACTCTTGCTCGCTCTCTCTGGGTGAGGGGGTGAACACAGTGAGAGAGACAAGAGCAAGAGCGGTAGTGTCTGGGTTTGGTCTGCTCATGCACCTATATCTCCCAAATTCAGTCTCTCCCCAGACCAGCATCCAGGTCAGGCCTGAGCTGAGTACCCCCTATACCTCCTCACCCACTGTTTGTTTTACCTAAATACGAACTTGAGCCTGGTTCAAGGTAACAGTGTAAAGGGAATCCTGGGCTTCATGCCCTTTGGCCACTATTCAGTAAAATGCATTCATAGCTATTATCGTAAAGAGCTTAGAACCTCCTTCTGCCAGGGGAACAAACCCCTCTTTGGTTCTCACTGCTTGAGGCTTCAAGGGGGAGCACACAGGGGACCTCCTTCTCTTAAATTTGCCATAAATCACAGATTGCCTTTTCCAAGTCCCTCCAAATGATTGCTAGTCTGTTTCAAAATTTATCCCAGGGGAGGAATAGTTAAAGTGGAATTTAGACATTTTTTGCTCAGAAATTGACATTGTTTAAATCCCCCCCTTTTTAATTTCTTTTCTTTTTTGCACTCCCCCATCCATCCTGGTTCTCACCCCTGTTATCTCATCCCATCTGACACCTAAATGTAATTTTGGATTTAGGATCTCTTGCCTGTAAATCTCTGCATAATGCTTTCACCTGCTGCCTTTCCCCTGAGCTCATGCGTTCCTCCTCCCCACCCCCAGCTCTGCAAGGACTCTTAAAGATGGCACTTCATTAAATTATTTTTATAATGAGTTCCTGTGACCAGGGAATACAGAGTTAAAAAGGTGATCTCACTAAAAGTAATTAGCATAAGACCTGCTGGACCCGTAGAAGTGACTGGATCGTAATCAATAGCAATATGATTACACCCATGCAGCAATTATAAATTATTTAAAACACTACCCCTGGGTTACTGACTAGTTGCCTTTAAATTAAATTCTCTGTCAATAATTGATGCAAAGAATTAATGTGGGAACACCTTCAGTTACTGAAACTTTTTTAAGGTGGCATAAAATATTGAACTGTTGCTCATCATTAGCAGCTAGGCTGTCTGTTTGCTGTAACATCCTTCTTTTCTAAATTGGTCAAGAAAGACTCTCAGATCTTGAAAGATGACAAATGATTCTGAATCCACTGTGGGATAATCTTGTAAGGATGCTGAAATGCCCCAATAGGAATTTTATATATTAAGGCAAAAGAAAAAAAAAATAGCCTCTAAATAATAACTGATTTTATTTCTTAATCAATTTTAACAAATATATAGGCAGACGTGGGTTTTTCTGTTGTTGTTGTGTGTTTTTTGTTTTGGATTTTTGGTGTTGTTTTGTTTTTGATTTTTTGGGTTTTTTTTGCCTATGTTACAGTTCTTTGATATGATCAGTAGGTTAGAGAAGGTCTTAACTTACCTCCTTGAGAAGTCATGATCTATGATATTTAAGCAGTCAAAAATCTTTAAAAAAAAATCAGGCCTACAATAATATAAAAAGTGTTCCTTTGACAAGATGGGTTCTTTTCCTTGCTTAATGCCTTCTGTTTCTATCGAAACATGTGTGCCATTCTTTCCTCTTTCACACTGATTCTTCACTAGCAATGAGAACAGTGGAATCTAGACAGTTATATAGGACCTTCAAGGATGAGAAAGAAGTTGTCCATTTGTGACCCCTGGCTCCTGTCTGATTTCACCAGACCAGGGAAGCTCAGGGGATGGAAGTGATGCAAGAGATGAACCAAGCTCTAAAATAAAGAAAGTACTTCCTTCATTCAAGTATTCTAAGCCAAGCCTTATGCTTGGGTACAATACCTGGTAAGATGCCATCTCTATCCTCAGGTACTCATGGGCAGGTTAACCGGCAATACTCTTGATTTCTCCCTTGGAGACTAATAGGGAAAACCCAAGGTTCTCTGTTAGCCAGAGCAGGGGACCCTCAACATAGACTGTAGGGTCAAAGAAGCTTCTAGAATCTCCATTTCGGTGGGTAAACAGCAGTTACCCGGACAAAGAAGGGAGCTCTTCAGGCTGACGGGGCACCTCCCACACAAACACACACAGAAGTGAAATGGAATGAGTAGCTCTAAGACTGTAACTAGAAAAAAAAAGAGGTCCCACTCAACCATCCCATTCCTGAAATGAGGAACCACCTTGTCTTTTGTCTATCAAGCTCCCAGCGCTGCTCTAGGCCCAGAGTCAGGGCATAAAAAATGTCAACCCCTTGCCTTTCCCTTCCTGTATCTAATTTGAATATTTGAAGTTATAATGGGCTCCCCACTGTCAGTATATTTCCTTTATTTTTACACCATCTAGGTTGACTTCTCTCTTATTTTCTTTTGTTTCTTAAGAAACCATCTCCATGCTAAAACAAATGCCATGAATGGAGAAGGGTGGGGTTATTGCCCAGACGCTTTCTACCCCTTCCACTCCAAGCTCAGACTCAGCTCCTCCTGCTTCATCCCACAAGGCTGCCATGTTCATTTGTGCTTACAGCCATTGTCTCACAAACAGTTTTGTTTTCTTCCCTGCCTGACATATTCCTCTGTTTGGGACTCCCTGCTTGTCCCAAAGAGCCTTTCTGACACTGCTCTGAACTCATTAGCATCCCTCTTGTTCCAGAAAATGACCTTCCTGTATTACTCTTTAACGTATCTTTCCTTGCCTGCCTCAACTTCACCCATCGTACTTTCTGTGGGAAGAGGAAACTAGAGTCAGATAGTGTCTTCTGTTTCCCACCAAACCAGAACAGAAGATTATCTAGACAGGTATTTCAAGCTGATGCACAATATTTTCCTTGGCAAATTTCCCACTGGCTGAGCAAGATGTCTCATTGGTGATGTAGTGGAATATCAAGTACTCCTGAATGCCACGGAATAATTTCTTTGGTTGTGGCAATTTTTCATGTTTACTTTCATTCCCCAGTTTAGTTTTATCTTCTAATTAAAATAAAATACACACACACACACACACACACACACACACACACATATCCACACACTTAACTATTGTGCTGTTGGGTTAATAGGATCCTCTGGATTCAAGCCTATCAAAGTTCATTTGCCAACTCTAACCAGGGAAAGGACACCTTTGCCCTCACCAAATGTACTATTGAATATCAGACTTACTGGCTTTCAATGGGGCTTAAGCATGTAGATAATAAAGTCATAGACTCTTTCGTTTAGTTTGTCTGTTTTGGGTCCAAGTTGTGTTTTATGGTCAACATTTCTACCAGTTGGACGTGCATGGACTTTGGAGACCAACTTTCTGTTCTACCGAATTTATCGCCACCACTGCAGTCCAGCCTGAGTCTAATTTTTAACTCAAAATGATTGTCTTCTTCTCACTTCCATGAAACAAATTGATTCATGGGCCCAGGGACCAGCCTGGGGCTTGCTCACATCTGCCCAGCCTGCTGTGTGTTTCTCAAGGCTGATGGGGAAGCTGTGGGAAGAACAGAGAGGGTGGAAGGCCACGCTAGAGCTGAACAGGTTTGAGGAAGAAGACAGGATTGGAAACTGTGCCTAGCAAGTGTTTACAAGCACTTGACATTGACCTTCAGACCTAGGACGGGGAGGCTTTGGTTTCCCACATTGCAGCTCTTTTGAGAAAAACGGTGACTAACCAGCACAGTGCGTAACTCACTTCTCAGAACTTTCGATCAGAAATTATCTGATGACTGGACCAATTCTGATCACCGCTGTTTGAGCAGACCCACCCAGGCTCCTCAGTGGTGAGGCGTGCAGGAGGCAGAGATCCTACGCATCCTCACCGCGGCCCAGGGTGCCTGTGCTTCCCACCACTCAACCAGGCACCTGTTTACGAGAACTCACTGGTGTTCTAAGTATATGTCTTATCTGGGCAGTATGATCAGGAAAATAAATTCACTGGTTTGCTTTAAATGTTTCCATCATGAGGGTAGTTATTAGCCATGTGCTAAAGTGTAATATCCGCTTTTTCAAACCACATTCAAAGTTGATAGCATCACCGGATTGAGAATACTTTTACAGAGCCGGACTTAACCAATTAAGAGAAATAAAATCTGCCTGTTCATCAGTGGGTTTGCTTTACTTGTCTTTGGGCTTCTTTTCTTTTCTCAATTAAGTGTTATTTACAAAAGAACCCAAGTTTCAATGCACGCTATGTCTCCCTTTCTGATTCCTGGTAGCCTGGAAACGCCATGGTTCACCGAAGAGAAGTTGTGTGTTGTCTTAGTTGAGGCCAGGCCTCGTGGCACTGCCTGTCCTGTCACATGGTGCTGGTGGCAGCCGCCTGGCTCTCACCACAGTGCTTCCATCCTGTGGTTTCTGGTGCTCTTTCAGCCCACCGTGCTGTCGATCCTTCATTTGTTGCCAACCTGCACCGTACACAGGAGGAGGTCTGTTCACCTTTAAAGTTTAATAGGGGGCATTTGGAAACTATCCCGTTTTTGAAACCCTGCCCAGTTTGACAGTGCAAACCCAAGCAAGTAATCACCATGATCTTGTTTAAGTGCTTCTACTCTTTTCATTCCCACCATTTCTTTAACAAGTGCATCGGCCAGACGGATGGAAGAACACAAGACCAACATACGACGGTTCTGGTAAATTCATAGATTCTAGCAAAAATAAGTTTTCTGAAGAACCATGTCAATTGATTCATAGTACCTGGCTGTGTCAAGTTGAATGGCATGCTCTCATGTCAGGAAGCTGATAACCACAGTTCGGAAAAACCTCGATCTTGCTTTCACATTGGCCCTGCGTTCTCTTTAGGAAAAAAAAAATCACCTCATGTATTTGGTCCTAACAATAACTTAACATCCCAGACCATAGGTATCTGATTTGGTGCTTCCTTTAAGAAAAGAACAGGTATCAAACTTTGTATAAAAATTCCTTTCCAACAGATGAGTAATCACCAAAGATATTTCTGAAAGGACACCAAAGACACACAGGCAATTGTTCTTTAAAAAATGATAGGAACATGGTGTTTTATAAGAGAAGGAAATAGAAATACTGCATGCCCCCCTCCCCTCAAAAAAGGCATGCTAAATTATGTTTTAAAAATAATTATTTCCAGAATGTACTTACGCATTAAGAAAAAGAAAAAAGGTCACCAAATTGTTTTCATAGATCCACTTGGTCATTCTCAGAAATGGGAGCTTAGAAAAGGATTATGGAGTGACTAGTTTCCCAAAGCCACTCTCTGTTCACAGTTATCAAAATTGGGCTGGGGCTGCTGATGGTAATAACAGGAACGGGCCCCTTCATTGTGTGCTGTGCGGCAGTCATCACACTGAAACCCCACCGAAGCCTTGTGAGGCCCATGTTGCTTCCCCGGCTTCTTCAGGAGAAGAAATTGCTGAGGCTGGTAATTATTAACTTGCTCGAGGTCACACTGCTAATGAGAAGCAAAGCCATGATAATGATCTGGGACACCTGACTCCTGTGCCCATTCTTTTTCCACAAAGCATGATATATACTCAAATAGTAGTTATGAAACAATTTCATAAGTTATCTTTTTAAAAATATTTATTTATTTATGAGAGAGAGAGAAAACACAAGCAGGAAGGGCAGAGGTCTGAGGGAGAGAGAATCTCAAGCAGACTCCATGCTGAGCATTGAGCCCCATGTGGGGCTCAATCTCACAACCCTGATGTCACGACCTGAGCTGAAACCAAGAATCAGATGCTTAACCCAGGCACCCCGATTTCATAAGTATTCTTAAGATAAAACTTCCAAGCACTTTTGTGGATTGGATTATAAGCTTAAAACATAAAGTATGTTTTACAGATATAAAATTTGACCTATCCGGTGACTCTCTTGGCAAATGTGGGAGATGGTGGTGGGGAGAATATTTATACACACATATATACATATAATCGAGGTGCAATTTTCACCATGAAGTTAACATATTTTAAGTATACTGTTTTCTGGATTGCAACAAATGTGCATATGTACACACCCATGTAATCACCACCACCATTCAGATGTAGAGCACTCCCCTAACCCCAATAAATTCCATCATTCTTATTTCCAGGAAATCCCTGCACTCCCAGAGGCAAACACTGTTCGTGTTCCTTTCACCATTTAACTTAGTCTTACCTATTCTAGAACTTCATTTAATGGAATTCATACCTCTTCTTTTTCATCTGGCTCCTTTTGCTTGATGTCATATTTTTGAGATCCATCTACATTGATGTGCTTATTGGTATTTTTTTTTTCAATGCTGAGTAGTATGCTGTCGTGAAAATATCCCATAATTTGTTTATCCGGGCACCCGTCGATTACAATGGAGTCATTTCTGTTTTTTAGCTATTTTGAATAAAGCCGTTGTGAATATTCTTGTATGAATCCTTTTGCACCTTTATATTTTTATTTCTTTTTTAAAAACTCCTCTTAGGGCATGCATGTGCGTCTTCTTAAGACACTGTCAAGCAGTTGTCTAATGTGGTTTTAGCATTTTAAACTCCCGCTGGAAGTGTGTGAGAATTTGTATTGCTTCACATCCTCGCCAATACTTGGTATTTTCAGTCTTTTTAATTATTGCCATTCTTGTGGGTGTGAAATGGTATCTTTTGGTTTGATTTTACATTTTCCTGATGACTAATGCCTCTTTTTTATGATCTCATTAGCCAGTCATATGTTTTCTTTCTGTGAAGTGATTATTCACATTTTTGGCCATTCTAAAAAAAATGGGTTGTTTCTCCTTATATTATTGAGGTATAGAGCTTCCTTATGTATTTTGGATACAAGTCTTTATCAGATAGCATTGTGAATTTTTTTCATCTGTATCTTCTCTATTCCTTCCTTAATGATGTCTTTTGAAAAGCAAAGCATTTTGATCTTGATAATGTCTGGTTTATCTTTTTTCTTTTATGGTTAGTGGGTTTTTGTTGTTGTTCTAATAAAATCTTCACTGATCCTAAGGTCACAAAGATATTTTCCTATGTTTTTTTCCTAGAAGCTCCACTTTGTTTTGCATTTAGGTCTATGTTCTATCTCAAATTAATTTGTGTATATGGTGTGAGGTAAGGGTAGAAGTTTATTTTTCCCCCCATATGGACCTCCATATGGGTTGTTCCTACCCCATTTGTTGAAAGACTTATCTCCTTATTGAATCTTATTGATTATTTTGTCTAAAATCAATTGACTATATATTTACACATCTATTTTTAGACTATTATACTCCATTGATCTGTTTTTTTTTCTTATGTCTATATCTACTTTATTGATGATTGAATCTACAGTGAAGTTTGAAGGTAGGTAGTATAAGGATTGCAGCCTTGTTCTGTATTTCAAGATTGTTTTGGTATTCTAGACACTTTGGTTTTCCATTGAAATTTTAGGGTCACCTTCTCAATTTCTCTTAAAAGCCCTGCTGAGATTTTATTCGGTATGGTTTAAATATACTGATCATTTTGAGGAGGATTGAAATCTTCACAATATTGAGTATCATGATCCATAAGCCTCCATCTCTCTATTTATTCAGGTCTTCTTTAATTTCTCTCAGTGATGTTTTATAGTTTTCAATATAGAGGTCATGTACCTTTTTATTTTTTTCTTAAAC
Source organism: Zalophus californianus (assembly GCF_009762305.2). NCBI lineage: Eukaryota > Metazoa > Chordata > Mammalia > Carnivora > Otariidae > Zalophus > Zalophus californianus. The sequence goes on along the minus strand of NC_045611.1, from coordinate 8,990,718 downwards.
ATCTTGCTTCTTATGCTATTGTAAATGATATTTTAAAATTTCCTTTTTCTAATTGTTGCTAATAGGTAGAAATAAAATAGATTCTAGCAAGATGATCTTATATCCTGTGACCTTGAAGCTTATTAGTTTTTTCCTTTTTTTTTTTAAACATTCCATAAGAATTTCTACATCTCCGAACAGATAGGTTTACTTCTTCCACCAGTATTTTCATATTGTTTCTTTTTCTTATGTTAATGCACTTGTAGAGCCACTAGGAATGTTGAATAGATGTGTAGAGTGGAGACATCATTGCCTTATTTAGTATTTTTCTATTGGGTATGATGCTAATTGTAGACTGTACATGTTCTTTATTAGATTAAAACTTTGCATTTCAGTTTGCTGAGAGGTCTATTATGAATAGGCAGTTATACATATTTTACCTTCTTATTATTACCTGTGTATTAAAGACAGTTTAGCTCCTTGGTAGAAACGGTTGGTGCGAGGAACCTAATAACCCCAGATCTTTGAGCGGCGCACAAACACGTCCAGTGGCGACTAGCTTATTTCCTTTGTGAACCGGTTTCCTCATTTGTAATTGGAAAATGTCCACAAAGACCTCACATAGTTACTGACATACAGTGAGCACTCCGTTAATGTTAGCCAGTCTTTTAATATGGCATTTATGGAAAAAAAAAACAGACTGTATATTCTAGCATCATGGAAAGTACCTGTCCTGAACACTGAGAACATTAGCCCTACTGGCCGCTGTCATTTGTGAAGGCAAGATAAATTCACTGGCTTATGGAGTTGATCTTGGTAGACCTTTACAGACACCTTAAAATGACTCTACTTTTTCACATTCCACTTTTCTAGTTTTAAAAGTTTAGGTAGATCAGTGTGATCCCTATAGAATTATGTGCAAACTAGCATTAAGATGAAAATCTTTTGTATTTGTTCTGTAGCTTGGAAAACTAGTGAGTGGTCTGTTTTATTCCACTGGCTCCTAAGGTTCAGGTATTAACATAAATACAGCCCATTAACACTTGTTCCTTTCTGTCAGGACATAAATTAAGTCTGCAGGTGTTCCATGAAGCTGTACCCTTGGTACTAATTAAGCCTTGATAATTAGGTTTGTTAAATTCAGGACTTTAAGCTTATATTCCCTCTTTGGGCTACCAAAACGGAGATGTGCAACATACAGGCCCTCCCCCCACTTTTTTTTTTTTTCTCCTGAAGAGAGCTTTGCTGCTCCTTCTCCATTTTATTCCATTATTATTAGTATTAGTTGAGTAGTACTAGGATTAGTATTAAAATGAAGAAAGAGTCAGTAACCAACCCTTCAGCATTTTGTGAATCCTGGGTATAAATGTTTAAGGAGATCTGTACATTTGTTTATGATGAGGTTAAAGTTTTTTCTTCTCCTGTTTTGTGTCAGCTCAGACACTGAAGTGGAAAGTTTCCAGCCTGGTTTGCCCATCTACCAAACATGCCCATGTCTGTGCCTCAAACCCCAGTGAACTGTCACTTAAAAATGTGCATCGCTGTCATTAAAAACTATGCATGTAATGAGCTCAGCACTCAAGTAATTTTGTGCTTGTATTTTTTTCCTGTAAAAATGAGACATTTTATTAATAGGAAAGTAAAATTTTAAAATGAAGAGCTCCTTGAGCAGTACCTATTCCCACTGGGGTTTTCCGAACAGAGATCCTTGTTTGGAGCACCAGGAGAATATTTTGAGGCTGTCAGGTTATTTGTAACCAGTACACAAACCACAAAATCATCTGATCAAAATAGATTTTCTCTCCAGTTCATCTTTCCTCTTTGGTTGCTTTATAAATCTTATTACTCATCAGATCCGCCGATGTTTGGCGAGTGCCATTTTTCATTCTGAATAAATGGAATCATAAAAACAACTCCATTAGCGCTGCTTTCAATAATATTCATGGTGATCATGCTATCTTAATAGTCTCTCTTCTTTTATTTCAAGGATATTAAATAAAGTTATACGTTTAATCGGGAGCATTTAAAAAAAAAATACAGTTTACACTGCGGGAGATTGCCATTACACAGACCCCGTGGCATGTTTTCTTTGGCATCTTCTTTGCAAGAAGCCTGGTGATTAATCTCACCCGAAAAGCACCAGTTTTCACAAGCATTCATATCCTGAAGCTTCAAAGAACTCATTGGACAGAAGGAGCCACCCCTCTCTTTTCTGACCCAACCTTGCTGTGAGACTTTGCTCACACCTAGAAACCCCACTTTCTCCTTCAAGCACAGTGTTCAAAGTCCATCTTCAAAGTCCCCAGCGCAAAATTCCCAGGCTTCCCCCTGACAACAGCAGGAAAGGGAGAAGACCCAGAGATGCAGAGATGAACTTTAAAGGAGCCAGTCTAGCAAAAATCCAAAGGCTTGCCTTTGTTTTGCTAAATGTGGGAGGGCAACGGATCAGAGCGTGTGTATTTGCAGGGCCGGACTATTTAATCAAGGCTGTAGAGTATCTCCCGTGTTAGAGCACGTTGCTTGAGAGCCCTGTGGTGATGGGAACAGGGCATTTTTGCTTGCATTATTTCTTCCTTTTCCTCTTCGGTTCTCCTTCTTTGTCTGCCCCCTTCCTCCCCTGGCAAAACTAGCTAGCCGTCAGTGTGCCAAGTACCCGCCCCCCTGCCTCCTCCCCATGTACAGTCTGATGCTGTCCCTGCTGGGTGCCGTCCCCCTATGTCACCTGCCAGTGGGAGCCAGGATGCAGCAAGCAGTGTCCCTCTGCCTGTCACTTTTGGGAAGGCAGGAACAGAGAAGGGAGTGAAAACCTCTTGCTGTAGAACTGCACGTTTGCTGCCTATCTCAGGGTCGGCTGACGGTTCATCATTCTAAATCTTACGGTAAACACCAGAAATACTTCTCCTGGTGGAGATCAAACAGGCTGGCAGCAGACCTAGCTGGGTTTGAAGTGATCTTGCCCATTCTGGGCTCTCTCCTCTACCCTGTCAACAACTGAGCCTTGTTCCTTTGCAATAAAACCCCACCATATCCCTTTGTATCTTTTTTGGAACTGCTTCTGTGCTGCATAATTGATATTACAGGGAGGAAAAGTGCTCTGAGTAATACTATTCACCGAGTAAAGAGTCACCGCTGATTAATTACCTCAAGGACGAGAGGATGGCGACTTTTTCTCTTCTCATTGCAAGCTCCTTGCATCCCACAGCTGCACGTGGGGCAGGGAGGGAAGGCCAGGGCTCAGAGGTGGACAGACAGCTGGGGTTTAGGCATTTCAAACATCAGGCAGCCGGTTGGACTGCGGCATATCAGGCCTTCCCCGTGACTGCGGCATGGGCCTGGGCCAAGGCTATGCCCTGAGCAGAAAATCTAGCACCAGCTTCCAAACGTTCTCTCCATGTCTTGGGCTGTAACCCGCACACCGTGGCTAAACCATCAGGTCCGGCTCTGTGGGGGCTGCGGGACCAGAGCAGCTCAATATTTCCTGCTTGGGGAGAAAGGCCAGCTCTTTTCTTAGTGAAATCCACTTTCTCACCCACTGCCTTCTAAGAATGAAAGCAAATCTATTGTGCTTTTTTTTTTTTTTTCCCTCTCCAGTTTCAGCCTTGATTTGCATGTTTGTTTCTACCCCTCCATCTCATGTTAGCTTCCCAATTGAGGAATATGTGAAAAGTGAGTAGGGACTGGACAGTGTCTCCCAGGGCCTTGCAAAGCAGGAGTCCCTGCTGGGTCAGGGCTAAACATTTCTGTTTGCCCTCTGGACTCCCCAGGACACTTCACTCAGGGCATGTAGCTTGTTCAGGACACCTTTCCTCATCCCTTAAACGAAGGCACTGGGGTAGGCCACCTGTAAGTTCCTTTTTTTCTAGTTACGCCGGAAGAGTAGGGCATTTGTAATGTAATTTGCCAAGTGTGATAATTATTCATTCAAATCTCATTGAGAAGCTACTGTGTGCTGGGAGAGCTGCTGAGCCCGAGGTGAATGAGGTCACCAAGCCAGAGCATAGAATACCAGGTTTGGCACGAAGTAGAGGGGGGCTCTGTGAACCCCGCTGGTGGGAAACCAAACAGCTTCAGACAGGGGTGCTAAGCTAAATGTGGATGAAGTACTGAGAAAAACCAGTCCTAACCTGAGCTCTCTTCCCTGCATGGAGTCGCACAAGAAAACAAACTTACATGTGAATTTCTCACCTGCTTCATTAGCCTTTGAGCAACAAGGAAAAGGGATCAGTAGTGACCAACACTGATTTTTTTTAAGTATTGAAGCTTTTTTTTTATAGTAGACACTTTATTCCAGAAGCATTAAATTCAGAAAACATAAGCCTGTGATAAAAGTTGTATCAGTTTTACATCTATTGCTTCTTTGGCCCCGTTGAAGTTCCCTGAGAAAAGAAACTCGACTTTATGGTTCTTTGCCTGCTTCCCGGTCAACCTCAGCAGTGGGAGGTAAGGGTATGGTCACACATACCCATCAAAGAAATGTGGAAGGGGCTTAACACATCACCTGGCAGGTGGTTATTGGCCAATAATGTCTCAAAAATTCCTAAGCCAGTAAGTACCTCTTACTAATGTATGCCTGGATTTAACCAGCATCCCACCTACACCTCTTATGCTGCTGCTGATTCCTATATAAGCCCGGGTGTGGTGCAGCATGGTGGCGGATGTGGTGAAGAGAACAGAACGTGGTTCGAGCCCTCCCCACCTCACTTATTCACTCTGAGAGCTTACTTTCTTTAACTGCAAAATGAGCTTGATAGTAACAAGGATGCTGAAGAGTTGGGATAATCATAATGACAGGAATAATAACAATTATAATTGTTGCAGCGTTGACCACATTGTACCTCGGGTTCCCATGATGCGCCAGGTACTGGGCACGTTCTCTTTAGTTCTTGGAGCTCTATGGGACTATCGTCCTTCCCAATTTACAAAGGAGGCTCTGAAGGTACAAAGTAGGTAAGTCATATTCTGTAGGTCACACAGCTAAGAAGTGGAGATTCCCCACACCTGGCAAATAGTCCAAACCCCACAGCTGTAACTGTTCCATCAACAATACCTTTATCTTATCATCAACATTATCTCTGTCCTGAAAGTAGTAGGGACTTCCATTGATGAAAGCAAAGCAGGAAAACCCTTCTGTAAAAAAAATTGTTACCAAACTAGCAACAGACACAAAGTCGAACACCAGTGTTATGGCTTTTCTTGAAAGCAGAAGTTGCCAGTTAAAGGCACTTTGATGTCATCACTTTGATGATCTCATACATGTTTTCTCTGGGTGGGACACTTGCTAAGAAGGTAGCTAGTTCCTTTGCCACCACATGCAGCCTGCCTTCCAGGTGTTCGTGCTATGATTACACTGACCATATCATAATCACCCAGACTGGGACATTTTGGAGAGAGGAAGGGGACAATGGGCATAAATTAGGACACCTGGTCATCCTAACTATGACCCATATATACTTTCTAGAATTCTGGGGTCTTTGCATCTGGCCTTTCTGTCAGTCTTTGGCCCTATTCTGGTGAATCCTTCTCAGTGGAATGGGGACAGGGGGAATAACCATCTTCTTCTCCTTTAAAAAAAAAAAAAAAATCACATCTCTTTCTTGCTTGATGCTCTCCTTGATTCTCTGCGTATGTCTTTATGTTCTACCCTTACCTCCCAGCTGATTACCCCACCCTAGAGTGTCATTATAACTGCATAAGATAAAATATATTGTCATTCTCTGCTGCTTTTAACCAGAACTGTGAATCAATGAGATTTGTATCTTTGGGGTCAATTAGAAATACAGTGTATTGAGGTCTTCCATGGCCCTATCCTATGACTAACCCTATGTGATGGGTTGTACACCAGGTCACCAAACCGCTGCTCTAGGCACGAGGTTGATGGCAGGCCCCAAGAGAGGAAGAAGGACTAATTGCTTGCTAAGTTCACTTGTGTGTTGGGTCCACATATTTTTGCTTCCAACTTGAAGAAAATCTGAGTTAGGAAAATTCTGATCTAAAAGAAACAAACAAAAAAAGTCAATCAAATAACTGTTGATGGCCCCCTGAAAGAATCCTTCCATTAATAAAAAGGATGGGCCAAGAGCTTTAAGATGTGAGTCACCTAAATGCAAGAAGAACAGTATCCTTTATGAAATTCATTTTTAAAAAAGAATTTCTTAGGAACATAGGCCAAGGAGCTCTCAATTTCAAGTATTAGTTGTGTAGGGGAGAAAAAGGTTTTCCTTAATCCTCCTAGGATCCCTGGCTGGGTCTGAAAATTAAACTGAAAAAGATAGGTCAACAAGAGAAAGACATATAGATTTAATATGTTTTACGTTACATGGGAGCTTTCCTAAGGAAACAATTAGACCTGGGAATTTTCATGGTAGATTTGAGGAAGAGTGGACAAACATGGAGGAATATGGCTAGTTGAGGAGTGTGAAGTAAGTGTAGTAAACTGGTAGAAAATAGCAAGTCCTGCTTTTTTTAAATTCTTTGTCTTCACAGATAAGGGTGTTCCTTTCTTCTAGGTTTAGGGAGGGCACCTCTCACATGAGAATTTTATGACCTCTTTCAGGATAGAAGGGCAGGAGAAAGTCCCAGAACTTCCCTGTTTCTGCCATTTCGTCAAACTCCTTCAGCTTAAACATTCAATATTGCAAAATGCCATGTTTTGGGGAGCTTATCCTGAACCCCATCAGTTGCATCGAACACATTTCCACCCGAAGTGCGAGAACTTGGCCCAAGTTATTAGTGTTGGAGTGCCCCCAACTCAGCCATCCCAGACCCCTCCTCGCATCCCTTAGTTAACTAAAGTTCAGAAATCCAGAAAGGAGAAATAGCTTTGTGCTGGGAACTTGGTGATTCAGTAAATGTCTGTGGGATGGGAAGATGGGTGGGTGGATGGGGCAGTGAAGGAGTGAAAGAATGACCTAGGCTACAGTATTTCTGTCTCCTTGGTTACAGGCCTTGGGTAAGCTTAGGAGCCTGAGGGGAATCCCACATAACTCCTATAAACCAAGGATTCCTCCGCAAAGCGTCAGCCACCAAGGGAGAGCTAGGGTAACAGCAAACCACCTTCCAGGTAAGTTATGTCCCAGGGCATTTTGGAACAGAACTATTTTGTCTCCACTAGGGAGGAGTAGGAGGAATGGCAGAATTTAGCTCTAGAGGAAAGCTTCTTGGCTTTGAATGAGATGACTTTGTTACTACTATGTAAACCGGGCAGGAAGGGCTCTTTGATGTGTAAATGTAGCCTGATAAGGACTTCCTCAAATCCCCGCCCCCTCAAATTCTCTCTGGAGGAGGGTGTCCAGGCCCCTCCCATCCTAAGCCCTGCTGTGGGCTGTCTGCATCCTTAGCCCCCATCAGCTGTCCCCTACAGAATCAGGCCCCGATTACAATATATGGTACAGGGCTTCCAAAGAGACACAGATTACGTGTACATCTTTCAGAGGGTGAGGGAAGAACCTGAAGAAACGCTTCAGGGAAGACAGTGGTTTCATTTGGCTCCAGGTCTGTCAGGATGCAGGAAGGAGTGGATTCTCCCTTTGTGTGAGCAAGCCACTTTCAACCTCCCCAGATTCCAGAGCAACTTTGCTGGTTCAAGGTCTCCTGACCTTTCCTTTATTACCCTAGGTGTTCTGTTCATTTGCTCAAAACCAGCACTGAGTGAAACCAGGAATAATACGACACTATGTCACATTCCATGGTAATCTCATTCGTGGGCGCACGCGCGCGCGCGCGCGTATGTGTGTGAATAAACAAGGAAACCACACAAATGAGCTGTTGGCGGGTGGTGATAAGTGCAGTTTGGGAAATCTAGTTGGGCAGTAGCGTGGGGGGCGTTACTTCAGATGGGGTCTGCAGAGCTTCCCGGAGGAGGTCCCATTTCCCCAGGACAGGGGATGACATGAAGCCAGTCCAAGGGAAACAGGAGAGGACCAGCCCCCAGAGAAAGAGGGGGCAGCAGGTGCCGAGGCCTAGTGCAGGGTAGAGGCTGGTGTATTTTCCCACTGCAAGGGGCGGGAGACCGGACACAGGGAGTGGGTGAGGAAGGAGAGGAGGCTGGGAGCAGCGTGAGGAAGGCGGATTGTGCACAGCTTCAGCATTGCAGGCCTTGGGAAGGGATTTGGAGCTCATTTCCAGCATTCCGTCAGTCGGACCAAATGCTGAAATGCTAACCCTATGGACCTTTGTAGTACCTGAATTCCAGGATAGCCAGGCTCTACAACCTCCAGTTCCCCAAGGCCTGAATACTCTGAAGGCCCGGTGTGTAGCCGCCTCGCTATTTCAGAGACAACAAAGCACCCTTTTGAATATGCTTTTGCCTCACGGTTATTCCATATGGCCCACCATGAGGGATGGGCACGTTGTACACGTCGAGATGTCCAAGGGGAAAAAAATGGAAAATCTAGATCCCCTTTGGTAAGAGTGGCCTTCGAGCCTCGTGTGCTCTCTGTTCAGCTGTTAAGATTGTTATTAAACTTTATGGACCATAAACCCCATGGCAACAAGGAGAGTGAACATCCATGCTATTACAAGAGTGTCAAAACAGGAGCCATATTTCATGGCCTGAAAAGTATGCACCGTTGGCCTCCTGCAAGCCCAGAGTTGCCTCCTGACTGGTTTTAACCCTCAGCCTCTCTTTTGCCTCCGAGTGAAACAGTTTCGTGCAGAGGCTTTCTGGAAATGATATTCCTCTTTGATGAAATGCCCTTGCAGAGATCTAGGCGGAGGGTCCAGCTCCTGAAAGGATGGGATCTTGACATTCCTTAGCCTCCGTCCCCGTCCCGCCAATATATTTCTGGACCAGGAGTGCGTAGTCCATTCTCCAAACAAAAATGCATGCCCCCTGTTTGAAATGAAGCGTGTGGGTGGTTCCACACGTCAGCTTAGCCCCCATGTGAAGAGGCAGGAAAAGGAGGGTGTGGAAGGATGCCAGGCGCATCCAAAGCCAGTAACTGATGAGTGTCTAGGCCTGGAGCATTACAGCTCGGCACCCAGTACGTTGCATGCATATCTCTAAGGCATTCATTTGGCAAAATAGGAAATCAAGCTAATCTTCATCTTATTTCTTTCTGAGTTTTTCTTGTCCCTCTCAGGTATGTGCGAGAATGAAATGCCATCTATATTTTGCGTCGGGATCAAATTGTGCCGAGTATAGTTATATTTTATTTAATTCCCAGGAAACCCAGACATAATGAATTTATATTATCTTTCTGTGTGTTTGTTTGCCTTTGGATAGGTGTACCAGCCCTTGGTGGTGTTCCAAATGTTCCCATCTTGTCCTTCTTGGGGATGACATTCCTCCACTCCTTTAGAGTCAGGTGTAGACAGGCAACTTGCTTTGGCTGAGAAAGCATGAACACAAGTGTCACGTCAAGGGGCATGTTTAAAAGCTAGGATGCAGTGATTTGTTGCTTTTTCTCTAACAGTAGGATCATGGGGTCACATGATGAGATGGATCCTCCAGCTTCCGGGGTCCCTGAGTGACTAAGAGTAACAGAGCCTCCTGCCAACCTCTTCCGGACTTGTAGTCTGTGCAAGAATTAAGCTTGTGCTCTATTAAGCCTCTGAGCTATGGGAGCTGTTCCTTACTCAGCAGAACCTTTGTCCTGACTAGAGCAGGGCATGCTATTTCATGTGAGAACAGTGTTTTGAGGCCTTTCATTTTCACAGCAGAAGAGATGATTTTCATTCAAATAAAGTGCATTACCCTTCACAACTACCTTTTCTTTTTCTTGATAGCCGAGGTCCATCCACCCCTGCCTTTTGTGAGGACACAGAAGTGCTAGAAAGGATGATGGTTCAAAGGTAGAGGTAGGAGGAGTGGGCAACTCTTCAGGCAACGCAGCAGAATGACTCTTGGGAAGTTTCCTCCCCAGTTGCAATGTCTGTCTTACAAAGCATTACTGCATCCTTTGTTCTTAAGCTCAGTGTGTGCAGGAATCACCTGGATAATGCTTGTTATACGTACAGATAATCAGCCCCCAACTTTCAGGGATTCTGATTCAGTAAACAAAAGTGGGGGCCTGGAAGTCCAAATGAGGAACAGGCCACCCAGACTGAGCTGTGGACCTTACACTGTAAAGCACTGGGCAGGGTAGTCAAGCGTGCTGTCTTCTAGAACCCAAACAACCCGGGCATTGAATCCAGTTATGACCTTCATCAGTTGTGTTACTGTGGGCAAGTTTAACAACGGCTCTGAGCTCCGTCTCCTCATCTGTGGAATGCAGATGGTACAAGGATGGATCACTGGTGCACAGCACATAACCAATGTCAGCTCTCCTCTGTCTGAACTGAACCCAGCCATCTTTCGTCTTTTCCTGTTATTCACAGTGGTCATAATGGTGATACTGACTGAAGACTCCCTGTGTGCCATGCACTGTGCTCTGCACTTTACCCACATTGTTCCATTGAATTCGTGCAATAACGCCATGAGGCGGTCAATGTCATTTACCTGCATTTTGCAGACGGCGAGTCGGAAGCTCACAGAACTGGTCCGGGGTCACACAGTTAGTAGGTTTTCAATCACGGGGTTTTCTTCTGTACCATCTCCTGGAACCACTTCCTGAAACGCCCTCAGTTGCGTTGCTCGTGATCAGGAAACATGGGTTTTTCTCCCATTCCTTGGTGCCTTGTGGGAGAGACACCCAGCAGGAGGGCACATCCCTGGCACTATAATTCAGCATGACAGTCCCGGGGGAAAAACACCTTAGAGAATTTCATTTCTTATCTTTTTATGCCCCCTTTAATTTTCATTTAAGTTCCCCTCCGTAAAAGGCAGTTCCTTCAGCTCTCATAAAACTTTATGGTCTTTACTTGTGACTAGGCAATGGTAAAATTGATTCCCTAAAACCAACTTCTAGTCAAGTTATGTAATTAGCCAATAAGGGAGGCCGAGACAGGAAGATGCACAGGGCTCTCCCTCAAGAGGTCAGACATATTATCATTGGTTTGATGCTGTATTTTTAAAATACCATCAGCTTGGAAAACACTATCCATTAGCAAGAGATCAGAGCAATGAGAAACCTCAAAAGGTCGAACAGTCCATTCTGAGGGCCCCACAAAGAACTTGACGTCCCAGAAGGACGATTAGCCTTCGAGCTCTGGAACTGTCTGAGTGCACAACAGGTCTGAGTGTTGTGTTTGTGTGTGTGTGTGTATGTTTTTCCTTTAGTGAATTAACCCTTTGGATTTCAGCCCTAGCTTCTGCTTCCCAGGTCCAGCATCCTGCGTGACATCCAGCCAGAATAGATTTTGATTTTGATCTTGTCATTGCGGTATTTGAGGCAGTGTAAGGAGGTCTGAGACCTTGGACTTGGAGGGGGAATATTCACAGTGACTCTCCTGATGGGTGTGTTTCTTGCTTTGTGCTGGCAGAGGCCCTGAGCACACTGGCAAGCCCCTTTCCCTGATTCCTGGCACACTGCTAGACTCTGTTTCCCAGCTTCTCTGGTGTTAGCTGTGGCCACACGGCTGGGTCTTGGCCAGTGGCATATTGGCAGCAGTGATGTTGGCCTTTCTCGCTCTGCCCCATGCAAACCTGCCATGCACAACCCTCCTTGCTATCTCCCCTGCAGGTCTGCAAGCCACACAGTAGAGATGGTAGGGCCACGAGATGAAGACAGGCCCCCGAGGGACCGCACAGAGCAAAGCCACCCGCTGGTCAGGAATATTACATTTTCAACTTCATGTGAGCAAAGTACGTTTTATTACATCACAGTGGCCAGGGTGGCCCTACCTGCGCAGGTGCTCATGCTCCTATTTTTGGCGAGGAATTGTGGCCGAAGGTTCACTGATATTGCTGGTCAGTCTGAGGAGCAGGAGAGAGTGAGATTTGCCAGCCCCATCTGGAAATGGAGTAGGACTCCATCATTCTGCTGTGGCCACATTATGTCTTCATGGGGGCCCTCCCTAGCCATCCTGTCCAAAGAGACCGCATTTCCTCTTGGATTTATTTCCCTGTCTGGCACTTATCACTGTTTCATGTCATTCATTCATCCTTCTATCCATCCATTCATTTACTGCTAACTGATCATTTTCATTTTCTTCCCATGGACTATAAGCCGCAGGAAAGCAGAGACCACATTTGTCTCATCCACTCTGGGTCTTGAGCACTTAGAACAGTGCCTGATATGGGAAGAGCTTTAGAAATATTTGCTGATGAATGAATGAATAAATGAATGATAGAGTTGCAGCTTGCACACTGTACTTTTGAGATAGTGCCAGTTTCGTGCGATTTTTTTCTTTACATAAGTAACTGAATGAGCACTGATGCTTTATTTAATCAGAACACATGCAGTACCAACTCAGAGCCAGAAACAGTGGTTAAATGTGCTAGGCATCATGAGGACACATGGCTCTGCCCTGGAGCAGCTTTTGGTCTGGCTACAGTGGAGAGACAGAACCGGGCAATTCCCTGGTCATCTGTTGGGGTGTAAGATAGTGGCCGATACTAGAGATATGGAGAATGAGCGTAGAAGTGACCTGGTGTAGAAGTTCAGAGTAGCGATCTAGTGGAAGAACGAGGACCCCTTGCTGGTCTTGAAGCATTTGCATTAAGCAGACAAGGAATATTGGTAGAACATCTATTCTGGGCAGAAGGCACAACAATTGAAACCACTGGGTGTATACAAGGAACTACCAGCAATTTATTTTTATTAGAGCACTAGTTCCAACTCAGAAGTGATAGGCACCGAGGCTAGAGAAATAAATAGGACATTGGTCACTTGACATCTTTTACCTCGAGGTGGGGAGGTTGGGCTTAAGTTGCTCTTCTGATGGGCTGGAAGAAAGCAAGAATGAATGTCAGTGTCAGTGGTGATGGGAGGCGGGACAGGAAGTTGAGATACTTCACGCATGATGGCCTCAGATGTATCAGGGAAGTAGGAAGCCAAATAATCAGCTGAGAATAAGGAAGGAAAGGTCAGGGAGGGTCTGAGCAGACCCAGTGAAGGGCCAGTGGTATTTGCAGTAGGACTTGAGGGCTTAGCCGTTGTCAGGTCCCACCACCCTCCCATTTCACCAAGGTGCCATCCTAGTTCATGTGGGCTTTATAACAAAATACCACAGACTGGGAGGCTTGTAAAGAACAGAAACTCTTTCTCACAGTTCTGGGCACTGGACGTCCAAGATCAGGGTGCCAGGATGGTCGGGTGCGGGCCATCTTCTGGGTCACAGACTTCTTGTTGAATCCTCATAACAGGGGGCTGGGTCGCCCTGTAAGATCTTTTTTTATAAGAGCCCTAATCCCATTCATGAGGTTAGGATTTTCACCTATGAATCTTCTGAGGACTCAAACATATAAATCACAGCAGATGGCATAAAGCACTGCCACCAGGATTTTAATAAGCCTTAACTAGGTCTACATATAATATAGAACAACCAGAAGTGAGATAGACATGTGTGGTGCTCTTGCTGTTCTCATCCAGAAAATAATCAGACTCTATCCAGGGCTGTATGATGGCTTTGTGTTTATCCAGGATGCTCTTTTCGCTGCTCCATCCTTAGCTCTCCCTTGTGGTCCAAGACCACTAAGCCACCAACCATCCCAAGCCCCAGGAAGGAGGAAGGGGCAAGAAGGGTGTGTCCTCTGGTGGAAGGAGCCATCCCCGCAAGCCCTATGTGGTGCTTCCCTCAACAGCTGTGTTGCAAAAATGGAGGCTGGCGTGGCATCTTTCAGTATAGAAGCCGTGTACCACAACCAGTTCTGGCTTTATTGGCTCTCCCAGTAGCTGGAGTATGGGGCAAAGAAGGCATGCCACTGACTGATGGGAGTTTAGCAGCTCGCAAGGCAGAATTGAGAGGTGCTGGTGGGCAGTCTGTTTGCTGACAAAGTCTACTGACCAGACCAAGAGGCTGCATGCCAGAGGCCTGCAGTGGAGCAGCAAAAGCAAGAGAGGCTGGAATGTAGGATTTTCGATACAGAGAAAATCTGAGTGGTGCCAGGTTCTGGTTTGCCACCCTGAGAGTGGTGGCCAAAAAAACAGGGACAGGGATCTCCGGAGCTGAGGTCAGGGAGCTACGGGCTGGGATGTTGGGTGGGTCAACCAGATAATGAAAGAACGCATGACAGACAGAAGATTGAAATTTTATAAAACTCTTCACCTAAATAAATTCACACATCAATAACAGAATGCAGCAGGTTGTCTGATATTTACCACAACGTATGTGTTCATTGGAGATCGTGTGCCGGGTTGGACCCGTGTTGGCAATTAAAATATTGCCGTCCAGTTTTCTTTACACTCCTCCCCATCCCCTTCCTTACCATTGGCTTGTACACATTGAGAGGGTTCTGTTTACAGGACCATTCCGGTCACTGAGCATAGAATTTGGTCACCTGGTCTTTATCTCGGCCAGTCGAATTCCATAAGCGCTAAATGTTGTGTGTCTGCAATTCAGAAGACCCCTTTGCAGGAGCTCTGGAGAGTTTTCCATCTAACTAGCTTCATTGTTACTCTGCAGGGCAGTCTTAAGTGTAAATAGGGTTAATATGACTTATTACTAGTAATGATTTTGTCTCTCCAAAGATGCTCCCAGATAGGTAAGTCCTACTCAAAAGTCTTGGGCAAAGGCTACCATGCAGATTAATGCACCAAATGTCACCAGGGTACCGAGCATTGCAAATTAAAAAAAAAAAAAAAAAAAAAGTTACACTGTGACATTGCTGATTCCCATTAGTGAAATAACAGATGATGTACCATTAATTGACTCGTCCACCATTTAGGGAAGGTGCTTGTCTGTGTCTTTCCTTGACCGGAACAAGTGTCGAAACAATTTCTTCATGACCTCATATCCCAGTGTCTGCCTTGATCGAACATTTGCTTATTGGAATCATTTTGAAAGGGAACTTGTTACTGTTCACAAGTGTATATAACTCTCTACTCTTCCACTTCCGATTTTTAATCTCTGTCATCCCAGCTTTATAACAAGATGAACACTCCAGGAAGAAAAATGGAAGTCTGAATTTTAATTTGCTGTTTCTTCACACACACAAAACACCCTCCGCTCAATCAATGCCCAGAAATGAAGGCCAATAGATAATGACAACAGGGCCTCGTATTTCCCACCTATTGTTCCAGACTCTAATTAGGAAAAGGGAATCGGGGAGCATTGTCTTCTCCCAGTGTGCAGACACGATGTTATCACTATGTTTACAGGGTGGTCAGATTCCCAGCACAGCGCGCTCCCGCACGGATAACCGTCCTATCTTGATAAAACAATGCCCTTAGCTGAATCCTAAACACGCTGCACGAGGAAGATCTTATGCTGACGGCAGGGAGGAAGCCACACGCTAACAAACAAGTTTTCAAGACAGGAAGTTTTAATCAGTTCTTTCTACTCCAGGAGGTATGATGGATGGAGGTCCTGTTTCAGAGGGGTTTCCTTTAGATAAAACAATAATACCATGCTCTCAAGAACCTTGTTCGACAGCAGAAAGCTGTGATTAATCCCCTGAAAGTCAAACATGGGAAGACTGGCAAGATGAGATTATTTGCTGAGTATAATTAGCCACAATTATCACTGGAAAGAATTTGGGGAAGGGGTGTGGGATTCGACTCTTAAAGGAAGAAACTTTGTAAAGAAGAATTATGAACCGAGTAACCTTACAACTCACCATTTAATCAATCTTGGATATTTGTTTAAAGTGAAAGTAGACGCTAGTAAGAATTTTTCCAGGACAACAGGCATCAATTAGGATTGTCCCAGACCAGTTGGGATGAATGATCACCCTGTATATTAATAAGGCAACAATATCCGCAGATTTGAAAAGAATCAAAGTGGCCCTGTCTGGGATAGACTTTAAGCTAAATGTCTGATGGATTTTGGGGGAATTTGTCCAAATTGTAACAATTCAGCATCAGGAGTAGTTTTTCCTTTTCCACTATATGGAGTTGCCAGTGTTAGAGACTTTCTACTGCAAATGAAAGAAAACTTCACTCAAGTAGGCTTAACTAACTGGAAAAATGTAGATGTGATAAGGAGATCAGGTAAAGCTCGATCCAGGAGCTAAATGATCAGTACCTGATTTCCTTCTTTTCATCCCTTGGTTTTATTTCCTCAGTATTGGCACCATTTTCTGATAAGCTCATTCTTTGCATGTCGAGACAAATGTCACTGGCTCAAAACCACATCATTCTAGGTTTAAAACAGTGGGAAAAGACCACAGCATCTTTTTTCCCTTGTATTCAGCCTGACCTAGCTTGGATTACATCCCCATCCCAAATTAATCTCTTTGGCTGGGAGTTTGGAAGTTTGACAAGGCTTGATAACAGGTTTCACCCCACAGCATGTACTGCAGACCTCCAAAGGTCATGAACTAAGACCAGGGGATGCTGTGGTTCCCCCAAATCTACGATTTTTTTAATTGAGCATATCTGTATTATGGAATGAAAACGATAGTGCTAAGATTTATCGAGCAATATGTGTAGATCAAGAAATACTGCTAACTTAAGTGGGATCTTCTATACATTCCCTATCTTCTTTTCAAAGGAGTCCTTTCTCAATCTATACCTGCAAAACCTCTTTGTTTTCTGCTTTCCTTGATGTAGACCCCCACAGTCATTGTTTTCTGGCAGGGTTGCAATAAGGCTTGGTCATTCTCAGTTTCAGGACAAATATCCTTGTCTGTTATGTATGTACTCAGAGGTCTTGCAAGGATAGGCTGGCTTTTATGAAGGCTTGTTCTTTCCTCCCAAGATGGGCTGCAAGATGCTTGCTACTATTTGGGGTATTTCTGGCAGTATTAGTATTATTGGTTGTATTAATATTGATAAAAACAGTTCATGTTGACCGAGGCTGATGAGATCAGCTCCATCTTGAAAGTACTAAATATGTTACCTTACCCTATCCTCAGGCCCTGGTGGCTTTTCCTCCCAACATCCCCATTTTACAGATTAAGAAATTCATGCTTAGAAGAGTCAACTTATTCATCTAAGCGCTTTGTCACAGAACCTAATTGATTGGCTTCTCTCTTTAGTTTGCCTGGTCCCACATGATGTGCGAGCATTTTGTGTTACCTTTCCTGAGCTGCCTCCTGCAAGAATACAGAGGGATAGTTTATTCGGTGACATGTGGTAAGAAGAGTGCCTTCCTATTTAGGCCCAGGGCAGAGAAAAGGTCTCCGGTCTAAGGTATTCACAGTCATGATGGCACTTCCTGTGCAGGTTCCTTAAGTCCAGTCATGGTGGCAGCAGCCAACGGGTTGTGCCATTTATCACTTCCACCTCAAATGATTAGGACACCTGGGCACCTGGGTGGCTCAGTCGTTAAACATCTGCCTTTGGCTCAGGTCATGATCCCAGGGTCCTGGGATCGAGCCCCGCATCAGGCTCCCTGCTCTGCGGGAAGCCTGCTTCTCCCTCTCCCACTCCCCCTGCTTGTGTTCCCTCTCTCGCTGTGTCTCTCTCTGTCAAATAAATAAATAAAATCTTAAAAAAAAAATGATTAGGACACCTGAGGTCCATCACTAAAGTAGGTGGGAGAGAAGTGTTAACAGTGGTGTAGATAACAACAGAAATAAGAACCACAGGGGCGCCTGGGTGGCTCAGGCGGTTAAGTGTCTGCCTTTGGCTCAGGTCATGATCTCAGGGTCCTGGGATCGAGCCCCACGTTGGGCTCTCTGCTCAGCAGGGAGTCTGCTTCTCCCCCTCACTTTCTCTCTGTGCTTTCTCTCTCTCTCTCCCCCTCAAATATATAGATAAAATCTTAAAAAAAAATAACAATGACCAACATACATTGAACAATTACCAGATGGCTAGGCTCTGTGCTATTCCTTTAAGTGCTTAAGATTATCTAATTCCTTCACCAGTTGTATGTGGTAGGGGCTCCCTTGTGAGCCGACTTTACCGATGAGTAAACAAAGGCTCAGGGAAGTTAGGCAACACATCCAGGAGCAAGCAGAGAGCAAATGATAGATTCTAGAATTTAGATCCAGCCGGTTGACTCCAGACGTTGTCCTTATGTAATTTGCTCCACAGTGTATCCTAAGATCAGCACTAGATGATCTTTAAAAGCCGTTACTATCTTCTATGGAACAGCCATTGTTGCTCTCAGGCAGCATTATTTTCTTACACGGGGATCCTGGAGAGATGTTGTATGTCAGTCTGTTTGCAGTCCAGTCTGAACAGTTGATTCTGGACATGTCAGTGCCCACTCCAGAGCTAGAAAATGATCTAGAAATATAGACCAGTATGCACATAGGCTTACTCACTGTTTTCATCCTTCTCACACACTTCTGGAAAGGAAGAACAGAGGGGTTCCTTCTCAGTCAGCATAGACTAGGTGTGCTGCAGTAACAAACAATCCCACAATCCCCATGGCTTACAGAAACAAAGAGGGGGGGCCCGCGTGCACACAACAGATCCAGGTTGATGGCACAGCCTCTCTGTGCCATTTCCTAGGGGCAAGAGGCAAGACATGCTCTCAAAGCCTCTTCGTAGAGGGGACACCTGTCATTGCAGCCCTGTTTCATTGGCCAAAGGAAGTGACCTGATCACTCCTGGGCAGGGATGCATAATCTCCCCCCTGGAGTAGAGAGTAAATAATCCTGCACAATCATATTATCTCCTGCGTGGGCTAATGTGACTGTTCTGCTTTGTGCCTCTTTCCTGCCTTGCCTCCCCGGACCCCGAGGTTGTAGCCACCAACCGTACTTTGAACCTCTGGTTCTTACTTGTCCCAGAAGCCTGGATGATCTGCTGTCTTCACTTCCCACCCCAGCCCTTAGAGTTACTGTTTCCACGGCCCCTGCCCTCGTTAAACATCAGCCGGGGACTGAAAATGCTCCTAATTTTACTCATAATGCAAAGAACACTCAGGTCAGAGGCTTGACCCAACTTGATTCACATTTTGGAAACCCTCCTTTGTCTTTCAGAGAAAGTAACGAGAGACGGAGATAGAGAAAGTGTGACCTACTTTTTATTATCAGCCCCATTTCATCTGCAAAACATGACTTTTCTGATTATGCTGAGCATGAAAATAAAATGTTTTCCAAAAGACCTGGCTTTGGCTGTTGTGAGGAAGGCCAGGGACTTGTCCAAAACTCAGATCAACTCTTCGAGCAAATGATTCCAATTTTTTAAAACCATAATTGACTTCCAAACTGCTCTCACTGTTCACGAATAATATGTGGCACTTTTCTACAAATATCAGCAGCAAGGTGGGATGAAACCAGCTCCCAAACTAGCTGTTTGCTTGATATTAAGCTCTGCCAGTCCAATATAGGTCACATTTCCAACCAGATTTTGTGCTCATCTCTGCATTACACCTTGTAGCGAGGGGGGGAGAAAAAGAGCTTCTTGACATCTTTTTGAAGAATGGCGCTCTTTAAAAAAACATAAGGGAGCGTTTTTTTCAAAGACTATAATGAGGGTATTCAAGTCTGCAGGCAAAACAGAGCTGTTTGAAAAGACATTAGCCTCGAAACCGCACTGCGCGGAATACACACGGCTACGTCAAAATGCTGCATTTGTTTCGCTGCGACTTTTCACTGACTCACATCGTTGGCTGATGAAAGCTCTAGCTGACATAATTTCAGCATCTGCCAATGGAGACAAGAGGAGTTCACCGGCCATGAGAAATGCAATAAAAGGGGGAGAGTCAATATAATCCTGCAGCACCGAAACGCCAAAGTAACGATAACAGTGGCTCTTAATATCCCATCATTGAAAAAGCGTTTCAGAGAGGTTTCACAGTCATTACCTTAATCGAGTCTCATAATAACTTTGTCATCTAGACTGAGCAGCTCACTCAGTTCCTCATTTTCCTGGCGAGGAAACTGGAGCTCAGGGCTCTTACGTGGATTCTGGGGTGTCTGTCGATCATGGCGGCAGTAGAGAGAGGCAGGGACTCTCCTGCCAATTCTGTCCAAATACTGACGAGTTAACACTCAGCAGGGGGCCGGGAAGACTTAGGGGACAGCCGCCATCTCCAAGACTGTCTTCTGACTACATCTACACACAGGATGGGAAGTTCCCGCAAACACCCCTCCAGGTTTGTTAATTTGCCAGGAGGGCTCAGAACACACTGAAAGCTGTTATATGCGCGGCGATGATTTATTACAAGGAAGGGACACAAGTTAAAAGCACCCAAAGGAAGAGACACTGAGGGTAGAGTCTGGGAACAGTGGTGAATGCCAGGCTTCCATGGTTCTCCCCCCGTGAAGTCAGGACCTGTTGCTCTTCAGTATTGACGTGTGACCATGTGCATGGAGCTTGCCAGTCGTGGAAGCTCACGCAAGCCTCCGTGTTCAGAGCTTTTATTGGGGCTTCATCGTGTAGGCATTACTGGTTGATGGATTGCTCCTTTGTTGATCTTAGTTTCCAGGTCAACTGATACCATGTGATGAGGTCCCCATACTGCCACATTGTTGACCTTTCTGGGATGGTTCACCCCAACCCTAAGACTGTCCAGGTGTGACTGGTCCCCACCCTAAATTGTACTGTGAAGAATATCCAATATGACCTAGGGCCCTAGACCAAAAAAGACCCTCCTATCAGGCATATATTCTGCACACATGTAGTGATTGTTTGATTTCGAAAGGCTTTCACAAGCAGTGGCTTCCAGCCCTCCCATTGACAGAGGAGGGGGCTGAGGGTCACAGGCTAACCCATGCCATAAGCTGATGAGGGGCAGCTAGACCTGGAGCTTGGGTGTCCACTGGGTGGCAGCCCCTGTGTAGGGCACCATCACTAAGCAAATGACTTACTAATCATACTAAAAGCAAGAACTTAAAACGAAGGTTTTATTTGGCTCAAAATATTAAAGTCTGTAGGGGGGGAAAAGAAAGATTCCGTATCCAGGAGTCAAAATTCTCTTTCTCTTTGTCCTTGCTTTCCCCCTTGCCCACTCCAGCTACACCCCACCAAAAGAGCAGCAGCTTCTTTCTTTCTAGCCCAGGCTATTCCAAAACGGAAGGGCTGTTTTCTTCCATGTGACCCCTTGACCCATCCTGCTATATTTTACACCTGCCTTTCCTAAAACCTAGTTTATATTTTGTATATTATCTTTTCTTGGGGGTGAGGGGCAGCATAACAATGGTTTCAAGAAACAGCTTTGGAAATGCTACACACACACAAAGTTTCAGCTCGTAGTGTGTTAGCAGCTTTCATCTAGAAATCTCCTGAGGGAGGAGTGACGTCTCATTCTTCCATGGCATCAGGTAGCTTATCGCTTTTTCCTGTTGGAGAAAACTAGTCACATGAACTTTATTATTCAGAATAATTAGCTTTTACCTGCTTCAGAAACGTCAGAGGAAGGATTCAGGAGTCTCATACATGGTGTCCTGGACTGATTGCTACAAATTATTTCATTGAGAGGGCCCTGTTTAGAGAATGGCAGCCTGAGGAAAGTTCCTGTAAGGGTTTTTGCATTGAGCAAGCTTGATGACCCTGTGCCTTTTGAAAGGATTTTGACTTGGAGTCCAGAATTCACAGGCATTTTAGAAAGAAACTTTTTTAAATAGACAAATGTTGTAACACTTTAAGATCAGCTGTGCTTTTTTTTTTTTTCCTTTTAAGTTTGCTTTTTTGGGGGGTTGCTTCTAAAAGCGTGTTTAAAAAATGGAACTTGCTGTCATCATTTCTATCAGGAAATATTTATTGACAAATCAGGGTAATGACATAATGGGGAGAATCCAAGCTTTGTAGTCAAAACATCTCACTTAAAACTTGTCTTTGCCACCTGCTCACTGGTTGACTTTGTGTCAATTAATAAAACTTTCTGCCACACAGATTCTTTATCTGTAAAATCCTAGCATGGTTGTTAGGGGGATGAGGAAGCAGATGTTGGTAAGATACATGTCACAGTCCTATGGAATGTTTAGAAAGTGTTAATTTCTTCCCCTAGTATTTCTCCAACATTTATTAGTTGGTTTCTGTGCTGTTTAAGCATTTGATTAGCTTACAATCTGGTCATTCCATAGGGTCTGCTGTTTAAGGGTCAGTAACTTTTGCTGTTGTTTTAGGGTGGTCTGTTTAAGTGTTCCTATAATACTTACTGTTCATCTCTTTTAAACCACTTTGTTGCAATGTGTTTTAAATGTGTGGACATATGTCTGAATGTAGATATCTCTCTCATTGGACTGTAGCAGCAATGGGCTCTCAATGTTTATTTTTTTTTAAAATAGTACATTTCTCACCTATATCTTATAAAAGCATGTTCATTGGCTAAGCCTTCTGTAAGCCACGTGACCAAGGCTGATCATTGCTGCCACTGGGTGGCAGCATATCAGGATTGAGAAAACAACCCCTTACCTGCTCAAAATGTAAACTTTATGTTTAAATGGCCGCAAAGTGAGATCCGTGCTTCTTAGGCAAAATATGTTAATGAAGTTTGGAGGAGGAGCTCTCGGGACAAGGATGTCAATGAAGTCTGAGGTAATAATTGCCTTCCTTGATGTTAAGAAATGCCCTTATAGTACTAAAATCTGCTTTTAGTTCCCAACATCTTACCCAGGAACTCACTTGTATGCGTTGTTTCCTGCATATTTTCACTGGGGAGCCATAACTATAAAACAGAATGGATAATATTACAGGGAGGAGATGCACATTTTTAATATATCCATGCTTCACAAACTGTAAAGAACTGTTTCTCAATGAGAACCAGGCTTTCACACATGTCCTTTGCCAGAGA
This sequence comes from Zalophus californianus, assembly GCF_009762305.2. Classification (NCBI taxonomy): domain Eukaryota; kingdom Metazoa; phylum Chordata; class Mammalia; order Carnivora; family Otariidae; genus Zalophus; species Zalophus californianus. Next base: position 8,968,125 of record NC_045611.1, on the reverse strand, counting down.
TTTTAGAAGGGGAGTTTCCACCTTCACGACCTTTGGTAATATTTCGTTTCTCTACGAGGGTGAAGATAGCGTTCACTTTTGGAGAGCGATGCTTTGGCCAATGATTAAGCACTGGTGGCCGGAAAACAGTCTGGCTCAGGTCCTGGCCCCATCCTAACAGGGTTCGGTCACTTCTCAAACCCTTCGTTTTTCATTTGATCCTGCTCTCGCCTACCTCAAGAGTGAAGGTAGATATGGAACTGTTTCAGACCGGGAACGTGGCTGGGCAGAAAGATCCTGACCCTAGAGGAGAGGGGGGGGTGGAGAAAAAAGCTAACTTTGGATTCTAGATCCTACCATCGATTCAAAGGGAGGGAGATCTCAGGGGAGGACAGACTACTGTCCTCAGGAGCGCATTACAGGATCCTAAAAAAGTAAAGCATGGCCCATTCAACTTAGTGTAGTTATCCATAATTCCTTTTGGTTACTTAAGTTGTAAGTTTGGTTTGGGGATCATTTGTCTTCGAGGGGCAGAAGCACAATTACGTTAGAGACATTTAGACACCTGTTTTCGCTCATTTTGCAGAAAGCAAACGTTCTTCTTTGCAGATGTTCTGTGGCTGCTGGAGTAGCTTGTCAGTTAATTCATTCAACAGGACTGATACTCAGGCAGTATGCATCAGTTATGTCCATTAGCGGTGTTAACATGTTAGAACCCTGCAGTGCTGCTTGGTAATAGCTGTGACAAGCCTCCCTCGATCCAGCAACTAAAGAGTTACACCCAGCACGGCAGAGGCCTGGGCTCCGGTGTGAAGACTTGAACAGCTGTGTCTGTTCTGAATGGCCAGTACTCATGCCATATATGCTTTTTAATGTTTCAAATAGGGTGGCTGCATTCACAGATTCTTACGGAGTCAGGAACGCAGTGCTGGAGGATGTCGCCTGAGCAATATACCTGCCTCCCCTGCCTGCAGAAAAGGTGCATTCTAGCCCAGATAGGAGAAGGCTGAACTAGTAATGACCACAAGGTATTGGGGGGAAGAAGGTTTAACATTGAAGCTCAAGGTGCTTAGGGGAATATCTGGCAGAGCAGTGCAGTCCAGAGCAGTTGGAGAAGCATAGACACAAACCAAGCAAACCACTGACTTCTGAAGCTTCGAGAAACAGCCTTGCTTGGGGCTCTGGACATTAGCCAACCCTCTCCACCCTCTTGCCTTCCAGAAAGCTGTTGGGAACATTGTTTCAGCTTTTGAAAGATGTGATAGAACCACCCTGTGGTTCTGGAAGAATCTGGGTGTAGGCAGCAAGAGATAGAGTGCCAATTTTGACTTTGCCCCCAGCTATCGAGGGGGGCTTGGGGAAGACTTACAGTACTTCTCCAAGCCTGAGTTTTCTCCTGTATAAAATGAGCCTTGTTTTGAGGAAGGAATGAGGAATATATTGCCTGCAAATAAGACTGTCAGTGCCTGGCCAGTTGTTACTATGACATTGAAATCACTTGAGTTTGAGCTTTGTGGAATGAACATAGGCCTTATTTTTTTTTTTTTAAGATTTTATCTATTTATTTGAGAGAGAGAGAGAGAGTGCACGATAAGGGGGAGAGGCAGAGGGACCAGCGGATTCCCATTGAGCTCGGAGCCTTGACGCAGGGCTCCATCCCAGGACCCTGAGATCATGACCTGAGCTGAAGGCCGACGCTTAACAAACCAAACCACCCAGGTGCCCCTCTCAGTCCACTTTTTATCTGGGTGACCTTGGGCAAGTCATTTAATTTCTCTGGGCTTTTGTTTCTTCATGTGTAAAATAGAAATAATAAGTCACACTCAGTGGGTCATTTCAAGGACCCTCTGGGATAACACATACCAAGGCTTAATGAAGTGTTTGGTACATAATTGACCACCAGGGAATGTGATTATTTCCACTGTTATCATATGTGTCTGTTTACACATATGATAACATATGTGTTGAGCTTCAGTGTCTGTTTGTAAGTTCACTGGAGACAGAGATGAACACACAACATGCATGCATCCCAGAGGGTGACTCAGGGTAGGCACCCAGTCGATATTTGATAGATGGATACTGGTTATTTGATCTCTGAAATCACGTAAACACTAGCACTATGACTCCACATGAGCTGATGTACTATTTGTAGTTGTGCATTCTCCTTTAAATCCAAATTGGAGAGAAGAAAGGTAATTAAGGCATAATTATGAGACTTAATCAAGCACTTATTTATTGACCTTACTTGGTGCCCGGGTTTGTGTATTTTGTCTCTGATTTTAGTTTCATTTTAGTGCCCCAGTGTGGGGGAATTTGCCCGTGTCCCTTTGAATAAGTGTCTTTCTTTGGAGGACAGATTAAGTAGGGATTTCTCTTACTGTGTTTATTTTTGTTTCTAACTCTGAAGCTCAGTGAATTATTCTTCTGCCCAGACACTTACATATTCTTAGCCATCCCTTTTGCTTAAGCTTGCAGAGATTTGTGCTTAAAACTGAATAAATAATCTCAGTAGTGTGTGTGTGTGTGTGTGTGTGTGTGTGTGTGTGTGTGTGTGTGTGTGTGTGTGTGTGTGTGTGTGATGAAGTCTTACTAGGATGCATAAACAAAAAAATCGTAGTCATAGATCCTGGATACTGTGGTCATCTAGACTTCAAAAGCCCTTTGTCCATATGTATTTACATAATGCATTCTCCATGTTTGGGTTTCATTAAACCCATGAGTGTTTAGACATATGCTTTCCTACCACTTTTCTTGTTCTGAATATGTTTCCCCTTTTGAAGTGAATGCTGATTTTTTTTTTTCTTTTTTGGTACAAATATTAGATGCTTTTTGGGGCCTGTTAAAATAATGGTATAGATTTTTCCTAAATAGATGAAATATAAGAAATTCTGAGAAGGGGTTTCTTTGACTTAAAGGGAAAAAAATGATAGGAAAGACAAAATGAGAGCACATTTGGTTCTCATTTGTCAACACTTTTATGGACCTGCATTGCTGTATTTCTGTAATGTTGTGTATAAAACACAGTTTAAGTGATCATGCAGCCTCAGTCTTAGAAAATAAAAAGATATGAACTTGAACCCGAGCTTCCCTGTCAAGAGAATTACAATGTGGTTCAGCCCTCAGCTTAATCCGAGTTAAATTTACAGTATTTTCCCCTAACAATAACAACAACCCAAAGCACGCCTTTAAGTTGAAATGTTTGTTAAACTTCATATAAATGCATGCATATAAATGTACTTCTCTGTATATATAATGCACAGTCACATGTACTTAACATTCGATTTTTAGGGGATTTCCTCTTTGCTTTCAAATCATTGCACAGAATATCCAAGCAGACATCGTGTCAAAATAATCAAAATGTATTAAACACTCTCTCAAAAAATCCATTTAAGAATAAGATCGTGGTTTGGGGGTGATTTTCAGACCATAAATTGAAGTGTAAATATTCAAATTATTTTCATAAACTCTTCAGTTCTATTGGGCTTTTATGTTATCATACAGTGAATTTTTTGTATTTAACTTTTCTAGCAGTTCCCTTTTTTAAGAGCCTCAAGTGTCCCATAAAAAGCAAATACTTGAATTTTCAGTTTCTAGGTACTGCGTATTTTTCCTTCTGCTTGCCTTATTTTTATAATGGTGATTTATAAAGACATTACTAAAGAAAAGGAAAGAAGGATTTTGAAGACGAACTGCTATATAACACTGCTTAAAAATCTATTTCCAGTGCTCAAGAGAGAAAAAAAAAATCTGGCATCATATCAGCAGGTGATCTGGGATCTGAGTAAGACGGCCATACCTTGAGTCATTATCTTCCAGAAGTATTTATTGAGTCAAGTGGAGAAGGAGGGCAATATGAGGTTGCCAGCCTCCATTTCCATTTCTGGGGGTGGGGGACACTGCAGGGGCAGCCAGCGCCCCCCGCCTGGGGAAGAGCCGTCATAGAGAAGATGGCTTCGAAAAGAAAATGGAAGGGCAAGGTTCCAAGGGGCCTGGCAGAGATGACCAGAATCTGACCTCAGGCGATGCAGTAAAGCCAAGGAAGGCAGGGATTCAAGAGTTGCTAGTGCCTAAGAACTCTTGCTTGTCCCCCAATATCTAATCCATTCTTTCTTAGTTACAGAATTTTTCAAGGGGTACATAGTGGTTCAATATAAGAATTCCAGATCCTAACTTCGCTATCTGTGCTCTGAGACCATGTGACCAAGTTCAGGGGGATAGTAGGGAAGTCTCAGGCCTTCCTGCCTACTTCAAGTCCCACTTTCCCTTCCTGCAGTCTAGGACGCCCCAGGGGCTGATAAGCGCACACTGTTGTGAGTGGAGAAAGCTGGCCTGCCCTATATCTTATGCCTAGGGCTGATTATTCCAGGATTTTTTTTTTTTTTTTAACACAAACTTCTCTTGGATTGAAGGCACTATATTTTTGGGTTTTCTGTTCATTGTAGTCAACCTATCGAGTAGATTTATCAAGGACAACTAGTAGAATGAAAAGAATGAGTGAGTAAAGTGAAGGGGAAGGAGTAATTGAAATGCCCTAGGTGCCTTTGAAACATCCACCCCGCACATGTTTGTTGAGTGCTCACTGTTCATAGGTCAGCCCTGTTCTAGACACCGAGAGGACAAAGACACAGTGAACGGCAGGTTCAGTGTAGTAGCGACTTTGCAATGAATGATTTCTGGGTTGACACCCAGACTCCCCCTCTAACTAGTTCCCATATGGCCCTGGGCATGGCACCAGCCACCTCATAAAATCCATAAAATGGGTATAATATCTACTTCCCGTGGTTGATGTGGACATCACACGAGAAAATGCACATGAAAACTTTTGTATAGTGGCCAACATATGGTAGATGAGAACTTAAATTTTGGTTTAAAAAAATGTGCAATTATTGCCCTCAAGGAGCTTACAATCTCTCAAGGAAGACAGAGCGTCAATGCATGAGTAGACAGTCCTTGCACTTCTGAATCATGGGGAACTGGCAAGGGCCCAGGGATACTGTGTGATGGGTGACCTGGGAGCCCAGATCAGGTGCTCTGGGAACAGGTAAGAGAAGTTCTCAGCCTGGACTAGAGGGAGCAGGGGTAGCCAGGGAAGTTCCCATTTTACTCTGAGGCTTGGAAGGGTGAGTAGGTGCCTACTGTGATGAAGGATGATGGAAAATGAATGGCACTCAGCACCTGTCGGTTGGGCTGGAAATGGAATATCCAGCTGTGCATGGTCAGATGAGATTGCTGGGCAGGGGCATTTGAGTCAATGAATATTACTGGGCATCTGCTTTGGGGACAAATGTGAGGATACGAATGCAATTAGGACGTGATCCCTGACCTTGAGAAGCATTTAGTCTAATAGAGGAGGCAGATATGAAAGTCGTTAAGTGTAACATAGCACAGAATAGGCAGTCATGGGATCATCTACAGGCCTGGCTAGAATACAGCAGGACAAGTATTTCATTGTGTCCGTCTGGGCAAGACATTGACGGGTTCACAGAGGAAAAGACACTTGGGCAGAAGTTTGAAGGCAGTTCCAACTTGGCAATACCCTTCTGAGTTGCTGATGTATCCCAGAGGCTTTAGCCCAGCCCTCCAAACACAGAGGCAGCCCTTCTTCTGAGCTGCTTCTAAAGTGCTGCGTCAAACTCACGAGGAACTAAGATGTCTGGGTGTGACCACCAAGTAGAGAGTTTTTCTTAAACTGACCGAGCAGTGACCTGAGGCAGCTCCCGAGACAATCCCAGGTGCCCCATGGCTGGTTTTCCACTCTGGCATTTTTCTTCGTATGGACACAGCCTAGGTCTGGATAGGAACATGCTGTGTAAGACAGTTCTTTTTCACTTTCCCTCTCAAAATGTGCAAACCGACAACCACAGATAGATCCCAGATGCCGTTTCCCTGCTCTTGCAAACCTTGAAGTGGGCCCTGCCAGCAGGCACACCTGCCAAGGAAAATGCTGTCCTCGAAACATTCCTGGCACCGTCTTCAAGAGGTGCCGACCAAGGGCTGGAATCGCTGACCTCCCTGAAAGAGAAGCCTACAGCTGTGGCCTCGGGGGTGAATTCCCCCGATGGGAGGGCCCTATGGAATTAGAACAGACTTAATCCACATCACAGAGAGCTGGCCCATCGCTCACAACTGGGGACATGGTGGTTTGTAGGAGGGACCTTCCCAGAAGACTGATGACTTGGCTTGGTCCCAGGCACCTCCTGGGGACCAAACAGACAAGGTGAGGAGCCAGGAGACTTCCAGCCATCACCTGGTCCAGCTCTGTGTCCAGAGGACAGATGTGAGTTCCCATGTCAACTGGTAGGAGGATATGGTCAAGGTTGAACTGTGTCCCCTTCCCATGAGTATAAAGAGTGGACCACTTACCACCCCAACTTGGAAGGTCTGTGGGAGCAAGACGCATCACACGCTCTGATAACACTCTCTGTGAAATGTCTAGCTGGGTTGGGGGAGCAGGGCTTGGGACTCAAAGGGGCCAGTAGCTTGCCCTGAGTGCTTTCTCCCATGGGACGCTCAGAGTTTTTTTTTTTTTTTTTTTTTTAAAGATGTCATGATGGTTATAAAGACCAAAGTGGCTGGACGGCTTAGTTTGCGATAGGTTAGAGGAAGCAGAGTGAACCACTCCTGCGAATCCTCCCTGGCCACACCCCGAGTTCCACGGTGAACGTGGGCATAGGGTGGCATCCGTTTCTCCCTGTGCCCAGCTCCCCCACCAGCCAAGGTATAGGGTCATTCGGGGAGGAACTTCAGTGCCAGAACCAGAAGTTTCAACTCTTGTTTCGTTGGTGGTGGGGCCACAGCAGGTTTTTTAAATAGGACAGTAACATGTTCACAAGGGGGATATGTATATGTATATATTTATCTACCAGATGTCAAGGAAAAAGAAGCTGGAGGCTGAGAACAAAGTTACAAAGCAATGATTGTATTTTCGTCTCCAGGAACCAGGAGAAAGGTGGTCCATGGACTGAAAGAGGGAAGGCAGAATCAGTAGTTGGAAGGGGTGCGGGGGGGGGGGTGATGAGTTTAATGGTTGACTTTTGATATCTGCAGTGTGTCCTCCTTACCTTTGAGTTCAGTCCTAATTCCTTAGACTGTGCTCCAGGCAGCTGCCCGTGGTGGTCCATCCCAAGCAGGTTTTTCCAGGTGTATCCTGGATGGTTCTGAGCCTTCTGAAGATCCCCAAACCCAAGTTTTACAGGTTCCCTGCAGGATGGATAAGGCTCTTCCCAGCCGGACCCCATTCCTCTGTAGGCTTACCTGCCCAGTGAATAAATGATGCATGAGTGGATGCTGCCAAGTAGTTTAAGTGGCCCATGAATTTTTTTAAAGATTAAATATTTTTAATTAAAAATCAGCCCACTCGATCTTCTTTATTGTGGTAAAATACACGTAACACAAATTTTACCACCTTTGCCATTTTTAAGCGTATAGCTCAGTAATATGAAATGCATCCACCTGGTGCAGGCATGACCATCATCTGTTTCCGTGATTCTTACCAGGAACTTAAATTCTATACCTGTTAAATACTAACTACCCTGTCTCCCCTCTCTCCAGCTCCTGGCAACAACCATTCTACTTTCTGTCTTTATCTCAGTGCCTTGTATAAGTAGAATCGTATAGTAATTGTCTCTTTGTGACTGGCTTATCTCACTTAGCATTAAGTCCTCAAGGTCCATCCATGTTGCAGCCTGGGTCCGAACTTCCTCTTTACAGCTAAATTACAATTCATTGCATGTATATGTCACAGTTTGCTTATTCGTTCCTTTGTTGATGGACACTTGGGCTGCTTCCATGTTTTAGCTATTTTGGATAAGGCTACCATGAACATGGGTGTACCAGTCTTGAGTTTTAACCTGCTTTCTGAGTAAAACTTTCACAGCATCAGAACTTCTCAGATTCCTGGCTGGGCAGAGCCCATAGGCTGCATAGGTTTTGGAACACGTCTTGGTTGTCCTTTTTCCTCTTGGTTTGGAAACCAACTTAGGCTAGGCAAGGAGAGATTTCTGACAACAGCCCACCAATTATAGTCTCCAGCAAATGGCTCCAGTAGGTCAACCAGGCGTTAAGTAAGAAAAACTAAGTGCTACTGTTTGAGGTATGTCTAGAGTTTAGTTTTAATCCATCACTGTCAGGCTCATGTAAAATTCCAGGCTTCTGTAACACTTTAACTTGAACTATTAGAGGATGTCACATGTTAACTGGAAGCTAAGAGAAGCAAGGAGTTTTGTTCATGGTTAAATCTTATTAAGATGCTTTTTAAAGCATATTAATCCATTAGTATTCCATTTGGATTTTGGAATATGGTCACAGATTGCTTAGGACCTAGTCCTGGAAAATTAGGTAGAAATACAGTTTTAAGCTACAGGAACTTGGAAGTGGTCTCTCAGTAATCCCTTCACATCCAGTTATCCCTGTTCCTAGATTTTTTTAAAAAAATGGTATATCAAATTTCCATTAGGAGGGGCACACCTAAGAGGTGTGCTTTGGGGGTAAGGAAGAGCTTTTAATTTTGATAGCATTTCAAGTTTACCGACAAGTTACCAGAATAGTATGGGCAACTTTCTACCCAGATTCACAAATACACCTGTGTTTTTAATGATGCTAATTCAATACACGTATAAGAATTACACATTAACAAAATGATCCTTTCTCTTCGAGTGTGTGTTTTCTGTGGAGGTGCTACATGTACGTTTCCTGAGCTTTTTCACGTGCCAGGCTCTGTGTTAGGTATTGTCTTTTATGATTTAATGGTCCTCCCATGATCGACTCCTGAGGAATTGTCACCCTCCTTGTCCTCTGAGAGGCTAGGTGACTTTCTGAAAGCTGGGAAGCTGGCAGCAGAACTCGGATTGCCACTCACACCCTGTGACTTCAAATCCTGAGTCCTTGAAATGTCATCATCTGACGTTGTGTGTCAGGACCTTCCTGGATCACAGGAAAGACATAGGATTTCTGTTTTGAGAGGAGAGTGAAAAAAGATTCAGGCCAGATTTCCACATGTCTGGAAGTGAGCTAGGGTGTGGTGGGGAAAGACAGGAAGCAGATCAGCATTTGCTAAACTCTTACCTCTTCAGACTAGCGTATGGACAGCCCTTCAGAGCTTGACCTCCATGTCAGAATCAGGGGCCTCCCTGATGATGGTTACGGGGATGGTGATCCTATCAAACGTGAAGAAGCAGCCGAGGCATAAACGTAGAGGAGCCTGAGGACCACTGTGTGCAGCAGGAAGACTCTCAATGGCAAGGGCTCTGCTTCATTCATATTTCTGTCCCCAGAAGCTGTCATGTCCCCCTGAGTATTCAGGATCCCCATCAGCAGGATTCCCTTACATACAGCAAATATTAAAAGTCACTTCTGGCTATTTTAGTGCATTCATTCATTCCAAAGGTATGTATTGAGCACCTACCATGTCCTAGTTGTGGGGCTATAGCAGTGAAGGCAGATGAAGGCTCTTTGGTGCACCCAGACAGTCAACAGTGAATGAGTGAGCAAGATACAAGTTGGAGAGAAGTGATATATGGCCAGTTATAACTGGGTAAAGCGATCGAGAGGGACTGGGGATAAGACTAGGCCAATTTGATTTGGGGTCAGGAAGAACCTTAATGACTCTGAGGCCTGAGTGGCCAGAGTCCGCAAAGGGGTGCTGAAAGCAAGAGGTGCGGGCACGGGGAACAGCAGATGTTTAGTGCCAGTTGGCACAACTGAAAAACAGAGAGGAGATGAAGTGTAATGACATGGGTTTAGATTGAAATCTGATGAGGTTGGAGAGGTGAGCCTCGCAGCCTGAGAAAGGCACTGGGAATCTCTAAGTGCTGTGGGCAAAGACAAAGACCCCATCAGGTCTGTGCCTATCAAGGGGACTCTAAGTCATGATCACGAGGCTCATTACCAACACCACTAGGAACAGAGACAGTTGTGTATTAGAGTCAACATATATTCTCTGAGCGTCTTTTGTCCATTGGACTCCAAATTCGCTGTTGGGCTTTAAAGATGAATGGGAGGCAGTACCTGGCCTCCAAAAGCTTCCAGCCTGGAGAGGGTGTTTACCATCCTCCATGATGCATTCCATGTAGGCAAAAATGCCTGGTTGTGCAGTTGATGGAATTCTTAATTCTTTCTTTGGTGGCAATTGTTTATCCTTTGAGGGTGGACTTAATTTTTTTGGAAATAGCCAATAGTTGTTTTAAGTCTACTCTCGTGAATAAAGTAGGAGATCGGATTTTAGAAAACAAGTCAATAAACAAGGTTGACTTTTGCATATGTCTTCTAAAGTTGGCCCCGGGATGCCTTTTAATCTAATTGTCGCATCCTCAAATATCAAATTATCACAAAGACGTTTCTTGAAATGTAAAAGTGTTTGGATTTAGGAGTACACCAGTCTGCTGGGAGAAATCCCTATTTGGGGGTAGCCCTGGCCTTTCGATGGCAATCCACAGTCCTCTGAACTCCATCCCCTTTGCAACCCATCCCACTTCCCTGTTCCTTCAAGAGACAGGAGTCAGATGATCTTTTTGGCATTGAGATATGGATGCTAATTTTAATATTTGTCCATGCTTTTGCTGAAGCTCCCTGGATCTGGTTGGGAATACCCAAGGTTATCCTGGTCAGCTGCCTCCACCCCCTTAGGATATTCATGGTTAGACTATGGAATCTACATAACTGGAAAATTCGCATCTATTTGTATTTTAAAAATCATGGTCCTGAAGCTTTTAAAAATACACATTACTTCCATCCCATTATACAAAATTGCATTTGAGGTGGTCGTCATTTGGGCCATGGTCTTCCGAGACTTGGGACAATAATATGTGTTTTCTATCTTATGCAAATGCGTGCACATTTTTAAAGCATGCATGCATGTTTTACACACCTTATAAATTCAAGTAATAGAAATGTTTGTGTATATAAATAGAATAAGGAGTATACATTTTGTATAAAATAACCTCTTTGGTGTTTGTTTACCCTGATTTTTTGATTTATGAGTCGTCATTGCTCACTATAGAAGCAGCAAAATAAATATGCAAAACACTGGTAGACTTTTAATGGGGTTACTTCCCATCTTAGCTCAGTGTTTCTCCATTGAAGCTGACCTTGAAATTGCTTTTTAAATACAAGTCAAAATATGCAAATTCCAGAGTATCAGGATGAGTATGATGTGAGGAGTTCTTTCAAATTCACATTTTTACATCATTTCCATCTTATATCCTGTGCTTTATCTGCTTCTTAATCCTTTAGTATCTGAGTGTTAGGTATATGGGTTTTCTCAAATGCAGCAATCCCTACTAAGGTTAAAAAACCCGAAATGTGTGCAAGTATGGCTTTCTTTCCTTTCCTACTTTTTTAAAAAATTTAACTTTTTCCCCCTACTTTTTAATGAACATGAAGCATTTCCTGCCTAGTGGATTTCATGTTCTTCGTTCTCCGTGTCCATGACCCCAAGCTGCCACGCGTCATGCCGCTGTCCCCTGGCTCCCCATTTCTCAGTCTTTTGTGAGGAGCTGACCCCCGTCTGCCATGTGACTTGTCTGTGCCATTCAGGCGTGCGTTTTAGTCACTCCTCGTGCCAGTGCTGTCCGTGTCATTGCATCCCAAGGAACTTTCCTCTGCCGTCTGCTCATATTTCATGAGGGTTTCCTGGAGCCTGCATGGCACTGATGTGTATATATCACTTCCCCCTCCTTATGGCCAGAAAAACTCACAACCGTGAATTTCACGGAAGTTTATGATTGGTCCCCGACTGCCTCCTCTTTTACGTTTGGCACAGAATCCTCTGCTGGACGCGATCTTGCAGTTAGATAAACAAGCAGATACACCGAAGCGGTGCATGAATGAATAGGAACTATCCCAGTTCCAAAGGATAAGTCTATCATGTGGTGGAGAGGGTATTCAGGCAAAACGTTTGGTTCTGCGGTCGCTTGGAGGATTGGGCCCGTGCTATAATTAATGCCACTAGCAGTAAAAGGACATCAGGGATGTCGCGCATGTTGATTATTTCTTCGTTTTGTTTATCTAAGTTTCCCCGCCTTGGAAGCTCTGTGGCCATTGCCAAAGAAAGCCCTGGAGACAGCGCGTTCGTTAGCTCCCTTGTAAGTGCATCATTACCTCGCTCCAAACAAAGTCCTTTGTGTGTGTGTGTGTGTGTGTGTGTGTGTGTGTGTGTGTGTGTCAATAGAGGATGAAAACATTATTGGATTCAGGAGTTCATAGTTGTCCTGTGTGCGGCTGGGGACGGGGGATAGATTTATGAAATGGACCATTTCAAATGGCATTATCTTCCCACAGTGAGGTACACCTTTCATAAATCATGGGAGAGTGCTCAGAAAATAGAGCATTTGTTATTCCTCCTCTGCATTGTATTTGCATCCCCCATAATCAGAGGAAAGAAGAAATTCTCAGGTTTCCTTTCCTGGGTTGGAAAAGCCGATTAATCCCCATAAAGAGAAGAAGAAGAAATGTAATAAAATAAAAGAGTACTTCATATAAGTCAAGGATTGTGCTTTTCCTACCTTGTTTTTGTTTTTTTTTTTTTAATTATGGTGATTTTTTTTCCTGCTTATTTGGGCCTTAATTTAATGATGGCATTAATTAAGAACTTTGGTTTTATTTTTCACTGAAGACATTGTGCTGTATTCTGTAGGATGATGTAGAGGAATGTGGCTCTGCTGGGGAAGCAAGTAGATGGGAATCCTGGCTGAGATTCCCTTTGCCTCCCTCTGTCTTTCCCCATCTCAGGGCTGGTGAATACTTCGTCTTTAGTATGTCTAAGCCCAAATCATGGATCCCTGCGTTTCTGACATGGAGAACCCTTCTTGTCTGGTAGCCTGGGTGCATTTGCATGGAGAGGCAAAGTGGGTTCTTTGTGTGCCCTTGGCATAAACTACCAAGTAACAGTCCATTCCCCATAAAGAATTAGGCTTCTTAAATACTTACGTCTGCTTCCCACACTGCCAGCCCATCTGGCAGAATGATCCTTCAGTGGTAAAGATCACCATTCTGATTAAAAGTCGAGTCCCCAGTGCAGTCTATCCCATATCTAAGGTTCCTGTGATGCCCCGGATAATAGTCTAGGGATAGGTTATGAAAGTGTATGACAGTGGTTTGAAAGTCTTGAAGATAAGTCTACCCCCCCCAAGATAGCACCCCCCCCCAAAATAGATAACGTAAGAAAAACTGACCTCTGTAACTCTGGGGGTGGGGACCCAGGAACAATAACCTGCCAACATGTCTCATATGAGACAATTGAGGAAAAAGCCACATTCTAAAGGTAGCTTCATCTCAGAAAGTTTGAAACATTTTTTTCCACACATGTGACATGCCAAGATAAAATTGAATTGCACGGACACTTCAGAGGACCTTGAACTTGACTAACTGAACTTGACGGTCATCACCAGACACGGAGGGAAAATATCTCATTGTTGAGATATTTTGAGACATCATTGTTCAAGCAAACGTGAGCTAGAAATTGAGAAATCTATTCATGCTCTTCTTTGTGGTTGCCTGGGAGGAATTAATGCCAAATACCATGGCTGAGGTCCCAGGCGAAAACCAGCTCTTCAGAAGGAGACGTTCTTTGCCTCTGCCTTTTCTGCCTGCCCACCCCCTCTTTTCACCCAAGGAAATAGGTGTTTATTTGCATGTATGTAATAGAGCAGTCTTGGATTTGTATCAGATAGACCTTGGCTTGAAGCCTGCCTTCATTTTTCCTTACCTTTCCTGCTTCTGTTTCCTATTTTATAAAATGAAGACAATGATGGCAACCATTCAAAATTCCTGTAAAGATTTAGCGAGATAATGAATCAAGGTGGCAACACAGAGTAGGGGCTTAAGACACATAGTAGTCATTTATTGAGGGCTTTCTATATGACATGCATTTAATTTTACAGTTTGGGGACAACCTCTCTTTTTCTCTTTAATCTTTAAAACTGTCCTGTGACATAATTATTATTGTGCCCATTTTCTGGATGAGGAGACTAAGGTTCAGGGTTAATAAGTCATTCATCTCATAAAAATCAAACCAAAGTTCCAAACTCTGATCTCTTTGACTTCAAAGACTGTACTCTTACTCACTACGTAGTTATCTTCCATGGTCCTACTGCTGGGACTGCAGGTCCCTTACCCCAGGTCAGATCACCTGTCGAGGACAAGAAACTCCTCTCAGAGGGAGAAACAAGGAAGATGCAGGCACATGAAGTTCAAAAGAAGCTGAGTTACCATAACATCTAAGCTAGATGCTTATAGGGCTTCATTAGAGCTTTCTCTCTCACTATTTCAGACACATCACAGTTGGATCGGCTCCGGAAAAGAAACAGAAAGGAGGGAAATGGCTCCACTTGTCAGTACCTTGGACACAGGTGGAAAAATCTAGAATGAGAGTGAGATACCTAAAAAAAACTGGGTGTGAACTGACGTTCATAGTAGCCCTGCCAAGACTCTCAAGGTCTTTGCAGCTCCTTCTGGATTCCGCCATTTGACTCTTTCCCACCACAGAGTATGACTTGGTTTGTTCAGTGACTCTCTGATGATCCAAGAGAGAAAGTATGGCATGTGGTCTCGGAGATGAAGCGTCAGTCATGGGGAACCCAGAATCTGCTTTAGCTAAGCCCTGAGTTGCTGATATCCACAGTCATTTCCGAAACCTGATTTTCTGCTGTCAAAGAGTCTGTTTCCAGGTCTTTGGCCAGATATTTAAGAAGCTCATCAAGAGAAGGAGGTTTGAAGAAAAAACAAAAACCAAGGATATATTGATTTCTGAGAATTCTGCCCGAGTTTCTTTTGGCTGTGGTACTGTCAGCCCATGATGAGATTGTTGTTGAGTTTGGATTGATTTTTGTCTTACAAGACTCAGCACAAAACAGCCCTTCATCTGGGTAATCTTTTCTACTCCCCCTTCCCAGACAGAGTTGACCTTCATAATTGAGAGTCTCTTCTACTTTATCAGCTTCTACTATTTTCAAGCGCTATCACATTGAACCGAAATAATTTCTTGTCCATGTCCCCTACAAGACTGTGTACTCCTTGAAGACAGGAACTATCTTATCTTCAAGGTGCCCAGGAACTGTTTGTTGCGTTAGTGAAAGGAATCACATTATATACAGGTAAAGAGAGCAAAGAGCGCAATAACATTAAACCTGAAACGTCTCCTACAGACACTGGTGATCAAGATACATTATTGTCTACAGTTGATCTCACTTGCTGAGGCCAAATCAAGTTGCAGTCTGAGTTTCATAAACATCCCTGTAAGTACTCTGAATTTGGTGACTTCTTCCCAATTTGAAACTAGTGGCGAGTCACCAATCCAATTGCTTGTTCAAGCATGTGGGTATTGCAAGTCACAGTATCTGGGGCAGGCCCTCTGGAGACATCCTTGGATTACACTGCTGCCTGTGAACCTGGCTGTTGACCTGTGGAGATAAGTGAGTGTGGCCCTGCAGGGGAAAGGGGAGACATCTTGACATTGCCAGGTAGCTGTTTCCCTGATGATTCAGCTGGATCCAGAACACAAGAGGGAGATTCCAATTGAAAAAGCTTTGCCTGAATGTCTAGAACAAGTGGGAAACAGTCTTACTGGCAACAATTCCTCTTTCCTTTTCCATGGAATACCGAGGTATCCTCAGGTTGGTCCTCATTTTTAAAGGATGACATCCAGAGGTCGACATCTTTTGGAACAAAGAGGCAGTTTGAATTTAGAACTGAAATCAGTCATTTGGTTGATTTTTCTTAAGTATATCGTCTCAGTCTTTAGAATGAGGCTGTTGGTCCTTACACTTGTGAAATTCAGTCTTTGCTTAATTTTAATGCATCTGAAGTTTTCATGCCAAAAAGATCAAATTCAAATTTCAAAGTCTGTACTCTAACCAAAAGTCTGGGGTTTTTTGTATGTTTGTTTTACCACTATTATTTTTTAAAATCTCTTTTGACATTGTTGCTCCTTACATACCCTGCCAAACCTCCCCAACACCTGGGACTTCTTGTCTTACGGTTTCTCCCCTTTCTGGCTCGTTCGGTTGTGCTCCCCATTTGATCTGACTACTGGTTTTATTTCTAAGGATTTTTTTTTAAGGATTTATTTATTTATTTGAGGTTGGGAGTGGGGGAGAGAATCTCAAGCCAACGCCATGCTAGCCTTGGGGCTTGATCCCACGACCCTGAGATCATGACCTGAGCCAAAATCAAGAGTCAGTTGCTTAACCAAATGAGCCACCCAGGCGCCCTTCTAAGGGTTTTTTTTAAAGTTTGCAACTACATTTGACCCTCCCTGTGTGCCCTTCCCCACTTGCCTTAACGTATTTTTGACTTGTTTCATTAATTACTTTCAAAACTCCTGAAAATTCTTTTTCTTTAGACCTCATTTTATATGTGTGCTGTGTTTTTGGTAGAGAGAAGCTGGCTTTAATTGACATGGACTGAGCACCCGGTACACTTTATCTCATAAACACTGCGTGTGCAGGCCAATCCTGGCTCTTCCCTTAACTTCCCTTGTGACCTTGAACGTGTCATTTCATCTTTTCGTTGTCATCTTTCCCTTTAGGCTAATCAGTGCCTCCTCACAGGCTTACTGGGCAGCTCAAAAGAGCACGTACACTGAACAGCGTTTGTAAATTCAGCTGAGCTCTGGAAACACTGGGTCATCTCATTGATTCCCTAAATGAGGTGATTGTTCAAGAAATTCTTCCAGCTGGGGCACCTGGGTTGCTCAGTCCTTAAGCGTCTGCCTTCGGCTCAGGTCATGATCCCAAGGACCTGGGATCGAGCCCCGCATCGGGCTCCCTGCTCCGCGGGAAGCCTGCTTCTCCCTCTCCCACTCCCCCTGCTTGTGTTCCCTCTCTCGCTGTGTCTCTCTCTCTCAAATAAATAAATAAAATCTTTAAAAAAAAAGAAAGAAAGAAAGAAATTCTTCCAACTAATTTTACTTCCTTTTCTCTCCCTCCGTCCAAGAATGCCGAAACAACTCTGCCTACTTTCTCTTTCTGTGTTTGAAGAAAGAGTCCAGGAGTTCCTAGGTTGACAGGATATGGCCAGATTAGTCCTTCCATTTACTTACTTACACAGTGAAGGGATTTCAGCCCTCAGCCCAGAGGAGGTAGTCTCTCTCTCCCTCCATCCCGGGGCACTGGAGAAATATAATTACTGTCTCCACTCTGCAGATGCTTTGTAGGCATGGAAACCTGGTTGGTGTATCTTTTTATCAGATTGTCCATGTAGTCGGGTGGACCATGTGGATGAAGGGGTCCAGTCCACGGGCCTTAGCAATGGACCCTGGGGAGAACCTAGCCTAGAGCCAGGTTCTGAGATGAGAACTGCAGCTGCAAGGGGCTGGGGTCCTACCTGATGCCCTCCAAGTTGGTAGGATAGTTTTCCCTCCTGGAAGATTCAAGTGAAATAAAGCTTTAGGAATCAGGACCAGAGACATTAAATATGGATTACGAAGCAGGAATTTCTCCCCCTTGGTCCCATCTTTGCCTCCAAAAAGGAGGCTCTTTTTTTCTTAAAAAAGAAAAGTTCTTTAAAAAAAAAAAAAGTCTTACTGCTCAATAAATCCCTGTGAAAAAAAAGTGGGTGGGGGAGAAATCCACATTAGTCTTCCATTAAAAATAGATCAAAAAAGTACCCAAAAGAAAAAAACCCCACAACAATGAAATAAATTAGGATAATACAACTGGAGGCCAGCAAATGAGTTTGCTAAATGTTATATTTTCTCAAGCCACTTAGATTTCTAACTTCCTGTTTCTGCCTGGAGCAATAAAGGCAGGAACACTGTCATTAGCTTCAAAAACCATTTTTTAGCCCCTAGCTGCATTTATTATTATCCCCCCCCCCCCAGCTGTATCCCTGCATTTATTACAGCACAGGTGCATCTTGCTCTGGAGTGCTAAGGGAGATGAAAGGAGGGAGGGAATGCTGCCTTCCCCTCCTTGCCGGAACGTGGGGCCTACCCCGTGAATGGCAGCTTGGGTGGGGGGCTTTTCGGAATGGCTCCCAGCAACGCCCAAGCGGCTTTCCACTCCACACTGCGATCAGATAACCCGTGATCATAGTAAGCCAGAGGATAATCCCTTGCATTTTTCAGTAAAGTAATTACTTTGTCCCCTCACTTAGCCCCTTTTTTAAAAAGAGCCAAAAAGAATGTGGCACCTAGATGCTATTTATAACCATTTTTACCTCATGCCTCTAGGGCCAAAATTGGAAACCTAATTTTAGATCCATAAAAGTCAAAAGATGTGTGTAAGAAGCCCCAAAATAAAATATTCCGGGGCGGCCCCGGGCAGGTTCAAGTTGATTTATCTCACGGTGGATATTTAATTATGTCATTGAAAAAACACCGGCAATTAAATCATTATTTCTTGGGTGTTGGGTCCAAGGACGTTCCAGAGGAAGTCACAGGCAGAGGGAGGAGGAAGGAAGAGAAATGCAGGAAGGGCCAACGAGCCTGCAAGCTGGTTTAGTGGGTAAGTAGAGGCTTTGGGCTTAGGCAGAGCGGAGCTGCCAGCATCCTTGCGGCACTGTCGTCCTGCGCATCCCACTCAAACCTCCCTGGGCCTCCGTCCACCCCTCACGGTGGGGGTGATCCTGCCCACCTCGCGGGAGTGTTGTGTGCTTTAGAAATGCAACCTTCTGGGCTCCCGGGTGGTTCAGTTGGTTAAGCGTCTGCCTTCGGCACAGGTCATGATCTCAGGGTCCTGGGATCGAGCCCCGCATTGGGCTCCCTGCTCAGCGGGGAGCCTGCTTCTCCCTCTGCCTGCCGCTCCCCCTGCCTGTGCTCTTTCCTTCTCCCCCTCTCTCAAATAAATAATAAAAATCTTAAAAAAAAAAATGAAAGAAAGGCAGCATTCTGCTCGGCGCCTGGCCGACTGTAGGTTTGTCCACACACAGTTGCGGTGGTAGCTATTATTTATTCTTTGTTACTGCTCGGGAGACCTGTCCCCGTTTCCCCCTGCCCCCACCAAACACTATCTGTCTCCCCTGTAGAAGTTCGCTGAATGACTTCGTGATGGTGCATAGAGCACTCCCACCTCACGGATCTCAGAACCGGTGTCTTTTCTGGGTGGCCAGGCTGAAAAATGCACAATCTTCTGAGAGGGCCAGAAGTCAGACTCTAATGGGATTTCGCATTTGAAGACCTCCCAAATCCTGAAAGGTCCCAGCCCCCACAGCAGCCCTGCTCCCTGTTGTATAGATGCCCATGGCAGCCCGGCCTGCTTCCCGCTGCCTCTTAATCTCTCCAGCTGTGCTGTCTGGCCAAGCTGCATAAACCTTGGGAGTTCAGGTCCGGGAGAGGTGCCAGCGCCCATTTGTCAGGGGAGCCACTTCTAGGGCTGTGGTAGCCCGGCTTCTGTCCCGTGACCTTCCCCTCTGGTGTTATTCCCATGGTCATGCCCCATGACCAGAGGGCCTTTAACAGGTGTGATTAAGGTAACTAATCAGCTGCCTCTAAGATAGGGAGATGACTGGATTCTCAGGGTGGGTCCAGGGGAAACACAGGAGCCCCGCAGAGTAGAAGAGGAAGCAGAGGAGGGAGTCTGAGAGCCGCGGCAGAGGGGAGGCAGAGAGCTAGCAAGCAGGACAAGGATTCGATGTTCTTTTGCTGACTTTGAAGGTAGAGGAGACTGCATGGCCAGAAATACAGGCCCGCCTCTGGAAGCTGCAAGCTTGCTCTGGCCGGCAGCCGAAGGAAATGGGGCACTCAGTCCTATAGCCGCATGGAACAGGGGAGCTCATTAGGAAGAGGGGGCCCTCAAGCTTACTGCCACAAGGAAAATGGGAGCTCAGTCCTACAACTGCGTGGAACTGAATTCTGCCAATAACTTGAGTGAGCCTGGGAGCAGATTCTTTCCCCAGGGCCTCTAGACAGGAGCCAGGAAGGCTGACACCTCGGGCAGGTGACACTTTGGCCTGGTGAGCCCCACTGTTCCTGGACTTGACCGAGGCAGCCGTGAGATAGAAACGGATGTGTTGTTTAAGCCGATGGTCTGGTCACTTGCCGTGGCCGTGAACAAAGCTCCTGCGCTCCCCCGGGACCTCTTGGAGGGCAGTTCCCACCCGGCCCTCAGTCCCCTTCGCTCATTCCCTAGTACATCTGCCCCTTTCGCCTGTTTCCCCTCCCAAGAGAATCAGCTCGCCTCATTCGGTGGAATTGCTTTTGTTTGATTATGAGTGTGTTCGGAGTCATACTCAGCCTAATTATTGCTTTTGACTAACCCCAACACATAATGTTGTGTGTCATGCCGTACTACTTTTAATTTCACAGATGAACACGTTTCTATTCCTTAATCCCTTCTCCAAGTCTCATGTTAACTCCATCTGGACAAAGCACTGAGGTGTGTGTCTGGCTTCCTCCAAGCTGAATGCCACAGCTGCCCGAGATTCACCCTGCGGGGCCAGAACAACAAGGAAAAGGTTTCCCTCTTGAGTGACGAAAGCCTTACTGTGTGGAATTCGCTGTGCTGGTCTGAGAAGGCGCGCCTGGACCGTCCGCGCGCCTCCCCGCCTCCGTATTAACTGTCTGGCTCTCGGACCCGCCTTCTCCACAGCAGTAGCAGTATCCACTTGGTGTCTCCCGTAGGCAGGCAAGGGACAGGCTAAGGGCTTTGCAGGCGGTATTTACCTTAATGTCACACTCCCATTTGGCAAACGAGAGGATTGAGGTTCATAGACTTTCCAGAGCTGTGTGGCTCTAAGTTTTAGTCCAACATTTTACCCCAGGCAGTGACACCAGAGATATTGTTCTTAACTATGGGATACTGCCTGTGCTTTGGGGTTTGTTTTGTTTTGTTTTGCTTTTGGTTAAAAAAGAGAGAGAGAATGATCCCAGTGTTTTTCATCTCAATACAGATTGTCTGTCTCATCTAGCCTTTTCCAAAACTCCCTCCCAGACTATGGACTGAATGTATAGTCTCCGGCCCAGATGCATTACGTGTGTGTGTATGTGTGTGTGTGTGTGGGGGGAGCGAGATGGGTGGGGCAGGGCTAGTTAGTCAGTGGTTATTTCCTTGAGGAAAAGGGAAAAGAAAAGTGGACTGCTTATTCCTGCAACAGCATGGTGGCATGCCATTGTTCCAAGAGGAAGGGGCTTGTTTGTCTTACCAATTCCTGATGAAATAGGATATTGGGTTGAAAAGCTGTTATAGCAGGTGCACTTGAATTTGAGAAAGAGGGACAAAGCAAAACCCTGGCTCTTCAAGGTCTATTTTTTTCCTGTTCGGGCATACCACACGCATGCATATGCACACACCGGTTTTTGGTATTAGGATTTGTGGATTTCTAAACCCATAAATGATAAGACTTAACATGACTTCCATTAATATGGGGTAAAAATTTGAGCTGACGTCCTTTATGCTTGGGTCACACTTTCTGCAAGCATTTTAATAATAGTTCCTCTTAGATACTTGCAGTGATGAAATTGGGAGTGTTCAAAAGAAATCTAAAATCTGCAATCATCATGCGCCAGACTTTGGGAAACAAAGAAGGTTGGCACCTTTGGGGGAAGCCATACTTTCATAGTCACAGCCTGAGTGTGTCCTCTGATTCTGATGCGCCGTTTGCTAGGGGTGTGGTAGCGGAAGGCTGAGGGGCTGACTGGAGAGGGTTCTTTCAACCCTATTCACACACTTCCCTTAATTTTACCCCCACATGGCTTCCTCCCAGACAAGAAGTGGGTAGGGTGGCAGCAATCACAAGCGGGCAATGAGAAGAGACCAGATGAGACCGAAGTTTTTATTTTGAATTGGGAACGACAACACCCACCCCACATTGGGTGAGGCAAAAAGTGGAGTTCATCGACTCCTGGAGCTGGGAAGCTGAGGGGCCGATCTGGCACTGTCGGACCCAGGTGATCAAACGGCACTGTGGCGATTCTGTTTCTCTCCATCCTCCAGCTGAACTTCGCTCTGTGTAAACTTCATTTTTAGACAGGGTCAGTCCAGGCGGGCAGAGATGGCCACCATGAGCCCACAGCCTCCACGTTCAGGGAGCCGGGGGGAAAAGTGTGTGTGTGGCTCCTTCCGGAGAGCTCCCGCAGGAATCCCGCGCCTGACTCTCATTGGCCCTCAGTGGGTCACATGTCGCCTCTGAGCCAATCACCGCGCCCCAGGCCACCTCGGCGCCGAGAGATCAGATCACTTGACACTAGCCATACAGATTGTCAGGGATGGAGTAAAGTAGGTATGTCACTGCTGGAAAAAGTGGGATGAGTATTAAAAAGGTGGAAACAACAGAACTCCCCGTTACAGCAGCAATACCCATTCCTAGAGACAATGACAGTCTTACTTGATGTTGATCTTGCTCTAGACTCGTCCCCAGTAGAATTGGAGACTGTTGTACCTGGGAGACTATTGTTTCTTGTACTAGGAATTCAGGTTATAGGTGCACCAGACATAGGCCCGTGGAAGCGGGGAGAGAGAGAGGCATGCACGTAGTTGTGATGGGGTCCAGCCAGGATGGCAGATGGCACGGAAGGTCCGACAGGACAAGAGCATGCCTAAGCATGCCAGGGGTAGGTAGCAGCATTCTTGCTATGGAAGGAGACAGGGCACAGTCGAAGCCAGCAGGGGGATGGGGAGATGGTTTTCAAACTACAGCCAAAGTGATCTTGAAACTCAAATCTGGGTATACCATTCCTCCTCCTCCCACCCCTAATTAAATCACGCCAGTGATATCCTGTTGCTCTTAGGATAAACACAGACCCCTGAACATAACCCACAATTTCCTCCCCCCCCCCCCCGCCCCCGCCCCTTGATATAGCCCCTACCTACCTCCCTAGTCTCATTGCTCCTGACTCTCACCTTAATTCTCTGTCCTCTTACCACATTGACTTTCTCCCAGTTTCTGGAACTTCCCGTGATGCTTCCTGCCACAGGGCCTTTATGTATGCTCGTCTCTCCCCTTCTTTGCCTCCTCTCATTCTTTGTAGTTTAACTTAATTGTCACTCCCTCCAGGAATCCTTCCTGGACTTCATTAAATCCTCTTATAAGTTCTCATAGGTCCACACATTTCCTCTTGAGACCAATGCTGTGATTTTGCATTTATTTTTGTTCATTTATCAATTCCTGTTTTTCCCACCGGACTGTAAGCTCCATAGGCCATGTGTCTATTTTGATTCATCAGTGTCTCCCTCATGCCTGAACGAGGGCTTGGCAGTCAATAAATATTTATGGAATGAGCGAGTGAATTAGGCTGTGTTTCTAAGGTACTTGCTTGGGCTTCCGGAATAATTGAGGCATTGCAGAGGGAAGCAGGAACCAAAGGGAAAGCTGAACCTGGATCATGGATGCATGGGCCAGCAAAGGCCCACAGATGTTCATGACAAATCATTCATTTCTGTGATTTTTGCTTTGTTTCCTTGCAATTTTTTTTTCTTCCAGTAGTAGCTGGTGGTGGTGGTGGTAGTTAGTGGTGGTTGTGGTGAAACTGACCATATGCTCAGTAACTGTTCACTTTAACCGCACATGACCAGTCTTGACACTCAGACCTCCTAAGTTAGAGCCCTTGGGAAATCCAGCCCTTATTCTGAATAGACAGGCCAAATAAAATGCAAGTGTTGTCCTTTGGACCTAGACTGGGCTGAAGTCCATCCTTAGTCTACATAGGATAATAAATCCGTGCAACAAATCACTACGGTGGGCACAATCGCAGTGGGGTGTGCGTGTGCATATTTAACCTACTTTAGAGAACAGACTCTTTTTAAGGGCTTTGCACACTAATTGTATACAAATGGATGCTGCTAATTGCGAACACAAAATTCAAACTTAGTCAAATTAGAAACCTATTCATCAACAGTCCCTTTAGGACCTCCACTGTACGCTCTGCGGTTTAAGCTACTGTTTGATGCTACATACTCTCATCTTTCTCACCCCCAGTTACCCTGGCTTCCAGTATGGCCCCAGGAGACTCCCTGAGGGCAGAAACTTTGTCCCCTTCACTTTAGCCTAATGCCCAGCTCAGTCTGGCAGGTGCCTCACTTCAAAACAAGAACACGCATTGAGACCCTCCTCTGTGCCAAGCGTTGTGATGGGCTGTGACAGTAGAGATCGCATGCATGCATGGGTACACTGTTTTCTGGAATGCCCTGCTCTCATCACCCTGTTCCAAACTTGAGCCAGCCCTTCTGTCCCAGCTCAAATTCCACCTCTTCTGAGGTGCCCAGCTGGACGTGATCAGCCCACCCCCTACTCTTCTGTAGCCTTTTGTCTGCTGCATTTATTTGACACTTTTCACTTCCCATCCTGTATTGTATTTGTTTTCATGTGTTAATTCACCAGTCACTTAATGAGTGCTACTGAATAAAGTCTCTGTGCAAGACACCACAGGAGACAAATAGATGGACAAGATATGTTCCTTGCTTTCATGTATTATTTCTCCTATTCAGCAACAACATATGTCAAGGCAAGGACTATATCTTATTCTTTTTCTAGACATCTTTTTTTTTTATCACCCATAAAAAGGCATGGCAAAGTAGGTATTATTGCACATTTTTCGGTGGATGGATGGATGGGTGGGTGATGAATGGACAGTTACATGGATGGATGGACGGATGAATACATGTACAGATGAGTGGTTGGATAGATGGATAAATGATGCATAGTTAGATGAATGGTAGAATTTTTATATTTTATTGAAAAACTGTAATGATAAAAAAAAAAAAGAAAAACTGTAATGATATCATAACGGCTTACTAGAAATAAAGTAGCTGCCCCAATGTCCGATTACCCTTCTGTACTTGTGAGCATCGGCGACGTGCCAAGCCCATGCCAGGAACCAGAAATCGACACACAAGTAGGAACAATTAAGATACACATCCTGGCCTCAACGACCTCTTGATACAGGGGCATAGGGACATAAGCAAATGTCTATTAATGGGAGGTAGGTGGGGATGATAATACAAATGACATAAAACACCACAGGAACACAGATACTCAGTTTGTTCCTTCTTGATCTGGGAACTCTGCAGAGAGATGACTATAGAAGGCTTTATATATAGGATTTGCCCCGTGGAAGAGGGGAGACTTTACATCTGTGTCAGGAGGAGAGACTCTAGGTGTCAGAGATCCGGGCTGTTTCTGATGAGCTGGAGAGATGGTCTCAGAGGATGTTCAGCTCATCTTCAAGAATGGGCCACCAAATGTCCCTCACAATCTAAAAGAGATTTTTTTCTCCACACACAGTGTCAGTGAAATTGATCAGGGTTGTGTTGTGACACTCGGGGCAAACTCAAGATGAGGGGGAGGTACAAGTTCTAGGGTCTCAGAGAGATTTTTTTCTACTGGAACATGTGAGTACAGATTTTGGCCAGGACAGTAAAAGGTTCTCCTCAAATAGGGACACTGTGCTGAAGTTATGATAATAACTGGACGTTTTTACCACCATATTTTTCAAATATGCTTTTTATTAAAGCTATTTTCACCTTTTTTTTAGAGCGGGCTTTGCTTTTTAGAGCAGTTTTAGGTTCACAACAAAATTGAGAAGAAAGATGGGAAGTTCCCATATTCCCTTACCCCACACATGCACAGCCTCTCCACCATCAGCATCCCCCACAAAAGTAGGTTCATTTGTTACCATCGAAGAATCTATCCTGACACATCATTGTCACCCAAAGTCCATACTTTATATTAGGGTTCACTCTTGGCATTTTTCAGTCTGGGGGTTTAGACAAACGGATCATGACACGAACCCATGATTGTGGTATCATACAGAGTAGTTTCACTGCCCTAAAAATCCTGTTTTCACGTGTGTGTGTGTGTGTGTGTGTGTGTGTGTGTGTGTGTGGCATGCATCAGAAATTCTTTTTGAGTTTTCGAGTTTTGAAAGTGTGCCACAAACACGAAGTTTGAGCTCTCCCAAGCATTGCCCCAGATCCCTGGGGCGAAAGAGGACAGTCAGCCAGGGCCTGGGCAGGTGGGCTCAGAAACTGTCAAGGGGCATATCTCAAATACATAGGTTTGAGCCACTCAAAATTCTGAGAAATAGGATGTTTCCTAAAGAAGATTTGCCATCTTTTCTGAGTAATTGTGGTCCTTCCAAGTACGTGGGTATCTTCAAAAAGAACAAATCTGCTGGCAGCTTGAATAGTCCGTTCAGTCTTAAAGATCTCAGCATCATAACATTTGTTATCATGTGCTTTACTTAATAGACTCATTTGAAGTGACATTTTATATCATCCTTTGTCTCTAAGTGATTCACTGCTGGGAAGATAATAAACAGTCCAGGTTTATACTCAGAAAGTCAAATATACCATGAATGTTGCATTCTGAGGTATTTGCACTTTAAGAGGAAATATTTACCGACATGGGGGCATATGACTTTTCTAACAAACCATACCACCATCCCTTTCTGTGAGGAAATAAATACTTGTGTTGAGCTACCAACATGCATGACGACCAGATGAACTATCTGAGAAAAACTTAGCATCTAATGATGTTCTTTTGAGATGACAGGGAAGAATTATATTCGCTGGAGCTGGGGTATTTTTTTCCTCCCTCCCTCCCTTCCTTCCTATCCCTCTTTAGTTGTAAAAACAGTCATAAATGTGAGTGCTTCGGGCTTGAACTTGTCAACAATCAGTGGCCCACTGCGGATATAGAGATGTCACCTGTCTTTGGGGCTGAGACACCAGAGCAATTGTTTCTGTGGGAACTAGGGGCTTCAGCCACTGCGCACCTTTAATCTTGGATCTTCTTTCTGGTGAAACGCCCATGATTCATAACTCAGTCACATTGCTGAGGGCTGTCTCTTCAGATAGATTCTATCTCTAAGAACTTAAGTCACGGGATTTTCAAACAGTCGCTTGATTTATGTATGTGAACCTCTCACTCAGAAAAGAACTTCTGTTTGGCAAGCACCATATGAACAGAGGCCTGAAAGAAATAATTAGGACTCTCTTCTCCTTTTATAATCTCAAAGATTTCCCTGCACGGGTGTGGACAGCCCCCTCGTGCATTTGTGAATTTTCAGAGAAGATGGGGGGGCAGTGGGGAGTGTGGCAGGGCTGATCCCACTTCTACCCTTTCTTTTGTTTGAGCGACAACTCAGTTCACTGTCACCACATCAGCACATTTTGCTGCAAATCTCAGTGCCCTCTCGCTTTCGTTTTACTTAATGCATTTCTGCGTTTACCCAAGGCCACAGGAGCTGTTTTCTTGCGAGTAGCATACCTTCCTTAAATAACTAAAATTGCCTGGGTCTCAGAATCAGAGCCTTCATATTCTCCCATATATTATTTGGGCCTATTGTTCCTTAACTTGCTCATCATTCACACAGTGAAGGAAATTCCATTTGGTCCTTTTAAGACCGCCAGACTCGCTGACTTAAACACTCAGCCCTGGTTACTTCTGGATATTTCAGTTCTTTATTGAAATGGTCCTTTTAATGTCATCTTTAATTTAATCAAATAGTGTCATCAAAATAACATTTACTCTATTACTGCAAATTCACTGCATTATTAACTAGTGTAACTAGACAAAAAAGATGGTACAAACCCCCATGGAAATATATACTTACTGTAAAAATGGATACAGTTCATAGATGTTCTATATTTAATTTGCAGTTTCAAAGCACTCTCTATGGAGAGGTTTTATGGTTCTGAAATAATTTAAAAACACACTTTACTACAATCCATAGCAGGTAGTTTTTGCCAATTTGGAAAGTTATGGTGCCTTGTACTTTCCAAAGTAACCTGAACTGTATTTTTTACAGCGATGTACTTCTCCCATTACCAATGGGAGTCAGTCCTCACACCACAGCTGGTACAGCCAAGGACTTGCTAGTTTTCTCTCAAACAACCCAAATACAATAGCGTAGATAGTTTTGCAAGTGTCACTGGAATCCAAGTAGCTTGATGAAAAATACCAACTCATTGACACCGCTTTGGAAAGTTTGATCAGAAAACGGGTCATGCTTGGGGCAGGGGCGATGGGTAAAAGGGTTGTGCAATTTAAAAATTCTTCCTTTGATTCAAAAGAATAACGTGGACTGGGAGATAAGATTTCTGGGTTCAAGACTTTGACCAGGTCATTTGCTAGGCCTTAGTTTTCTCATCAGTGAAAAGGGGGAGTTCTATGATAGTAAGACACCTCCTACCCAACTAATCCAATATTTTAAAATGCTGTCTACTCACTTTGTCCTGAGATCAATAATACCATCTTCCAATTAGAATTTTTTTATTAGAACTTGCCACTAGCTACTTCTTTGTATAGTATAAAAGTAAAATATCAGTGACACACCTCTCTTTCAAGATTTCATTCCTCTCCCTATCAAGAAATTCTATTCTTAGAAGGATATTGGGTAGACTTACAAATAAGAGTCTTGAACTACAGTCATTTATTTTCAAAAAGCACTTATTTTTCCCCTATTGCTGTACCTGCCCACCAACAAAGTGCTGTGCTAGGCCCTGAGAAACCAAAGACAAATAGGTTCAAGGTCTCTCTCTTACGGAGTTTAAAGTCTAGTAGGGAACACAAACATTTGAAGAGAATGATAAAATAATTCAGATGTTAGAATAAAAGTCTTCACAAGGTCAACCATTCATTTGTCCATCTGTCCATCCATCCATCCATCCATCCATCCTTCCATCCATCCATCTATCCATCCATCCATCCATCCATCCATCCATCCATCCATTTATCTACCTACCCACCTCTAAGATATCAGAACCCATTGACACTGCTTTGGAGAGTTTGATCAGAAAACAGGTCTTGCTTGGGGCAGGGGGTGATGGGTAAGAGGATTGTGCAATTTAAAAATTCTTCCTTTGATTCAAAAGAATAATGTGGACTGGGAGATAAGAGTTCTGGGTTCAAGACTTTGAACAAGTCATTTGCTAAGCCTTCCATAAATCTCAGTGTAATATGAAGGCTTTGTTGAAGATCAAAGAACTTGTCAAATTCTGAAGAATGAAATGGAGGTCCAGATACTGATGAGACATCATATAAATATGACATCAAAAGGCCTGGAAACCTTCCTAGGCAAGAGTCACAGATTGATGAATCTGAGAAAAGTGGAGTAAAGATGTTCTCCATCAGTGGTTCTCAACCCTACTGGAATCATCTCGGGAGCTATAAAAAAAAAAAAAAAAAAAATCCTAATGCCTGGGTTCTTCCTCTAGGGAGCCTTGATTTAACTGGTTTAGGTTCTAGCATGGGCTTCAGGATTTTTAAAAGCTCCCTAAGTGATTCTAATTTACAACTAAGATTAGGAATAAAGGGTATGTGTGAGGGGAAATCTTCCTGGATGATTAAAGGAGATACCAGTGGTTTCCGTGCCTTTGGTTAGTGGGTATATATGGTTCATGCATGGGCCAGACTAGTTTAACGGGCCACTGGTGGGTCAAATGTCGTAAGAGTGAGGAGAAATGCAGTATGTTGTTGATCGCACAACAGAGACGAAACTCAGGCAGCAGGACTAATCCCAGCTACCCAAGTTTTGGTACAGAAAATTGCTAATACCTGACTTGTAATGTTTGACCCCCAAACCTGGCCATAATTAGGGTCACAGGTCAAAGATGCTCTTACTTCTACTTAGGAATGACAGAAAATGATAGGACTGGAGCTTCCTGTCTTCTTATGTAGTGCTCGCCTTGAGGTACATTCAACAACAAATCAGTGTTTGTGGCTGAGTGCTTGGCTAACGTTACTCATTCTTCAGCCACGGAGGCTTATTCTCTAGCAACCTCACTACTTAACATGAAAGGAGACTCTTACCCGGTGGAAATCATTCACTTGCTTGAGGTCGAAGCCATTGAGAATCGCAATGATGTCTCATTTTGTCACATTCTCACCAGGGAAGGACATACATCCAAGACTTAGCAGATATTTATTGAGTCAGGCACTGTCAGGCATGGAACAGATCCAGTGGTAAGAAAGAGAAAAATGGGCTCTGCCTTCTGAGATCTTACAATCTGGAGGGGACAGAGAGCTAAATAAAGAAACTCAATACAGTGCACCAATCATAATTCCTATGTCATCAGCCACTGGGTTGTATGAATCTATGACAGAGGTATACAGCAGTTAATCCAAAAGGAGCATATCTAGCTTTGGGAGCTCTTTTCAATTTAGTTTATTTATTTATTTATTTTTTGTTAAATTGGCATAATCTTTTATTGAATCTCTGTCTCACCTGTCATCTCTCTCTCTCTCTCTGTCTCTCTCTCTCCCTCCCCCTCTCCCCCTCCCTCCCTCCCTCTCTCTCTCTCTCTCTCTCTCTCTCTCTCTCTCTCTCTCTCACACACACACACACACACACACACACACACACACACACACACACACACAGAGATGTTTTGAAGACTTTACTTTAAAGGTACAGAACTTCAGAAGCCGTGGCTTTGCTTTGGTACCCAAATCCCCTAACTTCCTAGTAACAGAAGAATCTATAGCATATTCTCCACAGGGTATCTTTGGGGGAAGGAAATTACTCACTTGTAATTGGACATCTCAGAAAGTAATCAGCTCCATAGATCTGTGCTTGCTTACCTACAGACCTATGAGACTTGGGTGTTCTTAGCTGAAGGTACAAGTTCCCTTGAAAAAGAGACTCAAGCCAAATGGTTTGTTCCAGATCATACTCTTCCTAAAATCCAGGCAGTCTTTCATACAAGATGGGTGATATCTGAAAACAGGTTTATATAGGTTGGTGAGAAAAATGGGGATATTACCATTATGAGTGTTTTTTGGCAATGATGATTGTATGATTAGATTGATGATCATATAGTTAAACATGGCTAAATTGGTTTGTTCTCTGTAAAACTCAGTGGTATAAGGAAATTTTGTTTTTGACCATCAAGGGAGGTGCAGTCTGTGGCTTGGCACACAGAAAATGCTCTGTAGCTATGTAGTTGTAAGATGGATGGATGCATGCATGGATGGGTGGATGGTGATGAGCAGATGGATGGAAGGGTGGATGGATGGATGGATGGATGGATGGATGGATGGATGGATGGATGATAGAGGGGTGGATGGCTGGCTGGCTGGATGGATGGTTGCATGGGTGGGTAAAGGGATGAATGAACAGTCCTGGTCTCCTTAAGGAAATCTTTACAAAGAAGCCCTCATCCTCAAATTTGCACTTACAAGGGAATCCCCAGTATGAGCTTGTTAAAATAAGAATATTTGGGGGTATCATTCCCAGATACTCTGATTCAGTAGTTCTGGAGAGAACCTTGGGGATCTGTTTTTTTAAGCAAGTACCCCAGGTTATCATGGTGTGGGTCCTGGATCCCAATTCATCTCTATTCCTATACTATCTTCTATTTTATTGATTTTGCAGAAATCATTGTGTAGTTCTGTTTTGCCTGCATTTGGAAGGTGCTGCTTTGAAATTCGTATCAAAGGCAGTTTGGAAGGTATTTGGGGGAGAATTGGTGGCCAGGTCTCTGTTGCCAGTGACAGCTCCCTGTCTTGCATTGAGACCTCCTTTTGGGATGATCCTGAAGAAGCCCAGGGGTGCCTTCTACTTGTGAGCCAGTGGGCCAGGCCAAAGGGAAGCTTTGGAAAGGGATGATATTGGGGTGAATGAGAAAGAGAGGTTTGTCTTCTGAACTGGAATATTTCCCAGAGGAGAGAGGGAGGGCAAGCCTTTGACCAGGATGTTCACCCTCTAGGTGACTCTCCATGTGGTATGATTTGGACATGGCCTCTCCATACTCTTTCCTTACGGCTGAATCTCTTGCCAGAGGACAGAAATTTGGGATCAGTGGGGTATCATTTTTTTTCCTGGAAATAATCTGATTGTGAAGGAGAGAAGACAAGGCCCAAGGGTCCTGGACAAGGGCTACTAGGTAGCTGAGGAGTTTCACACATTCGTGATTTCCTTGTAGGCCAAGTTTACTCTTGGGGATGACAGTCATTTTCCAAGAAAGTGAGATTGCTTCACATTGCGTTTAAAGGCTTAAATAATGTATTCTGTCAGACAATTCTCTGAAATGGTTTTCCAAGTGAATGCATCAGAAAGTGCCTAGAAAGAATGCTAGCCGTGGGGAGAGAAGGGCATTCAGAAAATGTGAGCTTCTGGAATCAGAATGTAACTGGGGGTGTACCATATATATGGTAAGAGGCACACATATTAGAGATAGTTCGAAGAATTTATACACCCATGTAACTTACTTACAGATCCATGTAAACACCACCTAGATCACAGTAGAGACCGTTTCCAGCATCCCAGAAGGCTCACCTATACCCATTTCCAATCAGTAAATCCCATCACCACCAAGAGCTAACCACTATTGTGATTTATTGAGTTTTATATAAAGAAAATCCTCCAGCACGCACTCGTTAGTGTCTAGCTGCTTTTGCTCCTCGTTGTGTTGGGTGATTCACCCACAGTATTTAATTTAATTCTTCTCTGCCGCTGTGTACTATGCCATCCATCCAACATTTTATTATTATGAAAGAAGAAAGAATTGTATAGCAACACTCATTTATGCACTACCTAGATTTGACAGTTAATGTCTCTCTACTTACATCTTACCCATTTATCCATCCCTCTGTCCATCCATCCCTCTAACCATCCGTCCCTCCATCCATTCATCAGTCGCTTCATTCCTAAACACTTAAGGAGGTATTTCATTATTGCATTGTTGAACTAGAGTTTGGTATTTGCTTACAGTTTTGTTGAGGGTATACTTTTTTTTTAATAATTAGAATGATGCATTTATTATGAATTTTGTACCAGACATTGCACTAAGCACTTGACATGTATACATATATAGTTACTTCCATCTTAAGATACAGAAACTGAGCCTTGAAGATACTATTGATTTGTTCAAGTTTTCAGAGAAAGCCAATCAACCCTGGATTGGGGCTGACTCCCAAGCCAGTTTGCCAGCATGTGATTCACGTTACTTTGAGTTAAAAAGCTTGGATTCGGTGCCCACCTCTGCCACTTACCAGTTGTGTGACTTTGGGCAAGTGAACCAACCTGTCTGAGCCTCAAATTTACCCAACAGTAAAATGGGAATGATAGTAACAATGCCACAGAGTTATTATCGATGATTGAATGACACTTTTAAATGCCTAGGAAAATACCTGCCTCATTCAGATTCACAATCTCACACTTTCCAGTAGAAGATTCTGGAACCATTAAAGTCTATAGAGCAAACTGTGTTACTCTGCCTAGTTCTGTTGGAGCTGTTGTTTGTTTTGTCCTTGCTGAATTGTGATTTGATTCCATTTAAGCAGTACTCTGCAAACACAAACTCTGCTCTTCTCTATCTCTTCACTCAATGATGTTATAATATCTAGAGGCTTATTGATTATTTGTTTGATTCTGTTGTGGGCACAGGAGCAGTTCTTAGATTAAGACTATTAGATTTTCCCAAACGGTATTGCCGTGGTTTATACAATTGGACGAAACGGGTGATCTAATTTGGACTCAATTTGCTCCAAAGTACAGCTGGAGGAAGGAGGTGCTGAGATTTGGTTCTGAGCCTGCGAACAAGTGGAAAAAAGTTATCTCCAGGTGATATCTCTGTGCCTCATCAATTCTGGATATACTGCGTGAGCAGGTCTGAGAATTCAAAGCTTTTTTTTGCTTGGTTTCTTTTCTTTTCAGTGAGCTAAAGAACCTAGCTTTACCTATCCAACTGAGATATTAAACCCACTGATATAATTTATTTTTCCACGTGAAATATCTCAGGAAAAAAAAAGAAAATACCAGGTTGAGTTTTCTTGAGACACTGGGTTAAGAGGAGATAGTAGATATGCCAGAAACAAATTGTTTCCTGATAGTTTCTTTGGATGGAACCAAATGGAGAACGTTTCTTTTCTTTCACTGTACACCCTCCACGCCCAGCATCCAAACGTAGTTTGATCATACATAGAGAAGTTTCACTTCTGCATTTTGCCTTAACATTAGAACACAGTTCCAGGATATTATTGACTCTTCATGAATATCATTTTTAATGATGGCTATAAATTCCATTTATTGGCTATTACTGTAGTTTATTGAACCATTCTCCTAATATTGAAAATGTAGATAGCTTCCAGATTTTACTTATTATAAATAAGGCTAAAAAGTAACATAGGAGTGTTTTGAACTAATAAATATATAATATTCGACCGTTTCCTACGATTTCCAGAAGTGGAATTACTGAGTCAAGGAGTGTACACTTTTTTAAGGGGCTTAAATATATTGCACAATTATTTTAATGACATGTCAGTATCGTTGAAAATGATGTTTTGGGTTCAAATCCCATGTACTACGTGTTCTACTTTGGGGAAATTACTGAACCATTTTGTGCCTCGGTTTCCAAAGCTGTGAAGTAGGAAAAATAATAATACCTGCTTTGTAGAGGTGTTGTGAGGATTGAATGAGGTAATACATATAAAGCATGTAGAATGTGGCCCATAGTCAGGGCTTAGTAAATATGATCTGTGACTTTTATTATTAACTACTATTATTGCCTTAATGGGGGAAGGATCTATGGAATACGCAAAACTCATACAAAGTCTCCCCTTGATCCATTGTTTCCCTTTCTCCCTTTCTAGGACTTCCCCCATAGTTACACACCAGCCCCTGAGGTATCCCGTGTGTGTTTCAGCCTGTTTTCCCAAGCTTAGCTGCCTCTCTTAGAAGCCCGTCACTACTGAATGGTATCTGGAAGAAAAGAGGCAAACTCATGGTCCAAAATAGGTTCCAAGCGGACGAATCCACCCCTGAACAATTAGGAAGTGAACCACTCCTGGCCACCTCTGCTTTTGGTCAGCTGTCCACAGGAAGGGGCAAGACCAGAACCAAACAGATTTGAGTCATGAGGTTTGGGTGAGTGTTAGGTTCCCACATCTACACATCCCAGAATGGGATGAAGAATCACTGTGACTATCAGGAGCTGCTTCAGACTGCTGCAGGCAATGGCCCAGAGCTCTGAATCTGGGAGTCTAGAAAAGCAAGGGGCGGGGGCAGGATGGGAGCAGGTTCACATAAACAGTCCTGGGACACAGCAGGGGCAGCAGGGTGAGGAGGAGGTAGCAGAGAGCCTTCTTTCCACCCGTTTCCCCCCGCCCCCCAGTCTTCTGTTCTTACATATCATTTAGCACTTACCCGATGAGTCAAAAGTATGCGTGTGTGTGTGCGTGTGTGTGTGTGTGTATTTAATCTCCCTTTCTTCTGCGTTCTCTAAGAGCAAGGAATGGGTCTTACTCATCCCCTCATTTCCGACTCCCAGCATAGTGCATGATCTGTAGGAGATGGTCTGTTCGTGTAGATGAATGCATGGTGAATGAATGAATGAATGGGTTATTTTGAGATGATCCAGAAATTATACCCCATGGTCCTACCCACACAGACCCTATAAGAGGACTGAGGCTGCCAGCCCCGGTCGGTGCTCTACACCCTGGGCATTCAGTGTGGCTGGACAGAAAATGCCATTGCTAATTGGCAAAGAGGCCAAATTCTGGTGGTGGCCAGGCCATTCCCGCTGGAGTTCGTGCCAACATTGCAAAATGGGGCAGCAGTCTTAATTATGGGTGCAGTTGTGTTTCATTGTTAACCATCATGAGCAGAGGGACGGTATGATGGCTGTGACCAGTTCATTTCACATGTAAACTCTGACCTCAAAGCAGTAGAGTGAGTTTTCCCAAGGACCCCGTTGATGGTGACAATAAACACCAGCCCCAGCTGCCAAGAAGGCTGAGAACAGGAGAGCAGACTGTCTTTTCGTCCTTCCTTCTTTTTCTTCTTTCTCTAGTTTTTTTTTTTTTTTTTTTTTTTTTAAACCATGCTCATTGGTTTTAGGAATCATTAGCATGGTATAAAGATTAAAGCTATTGGAGATAGCGCAGATTGTTTCATTTTATTATGTTCAATTGGATTGGATCCGAGCCATTTGCAAAGTGCAGTATTACCATAAGAAGGGACTTGGAATGTTTGTCACATAATACTCCTTCCTGGAGAAGGCAGTTTCTTAAAATTAAAAAAAAAAAAAAAAAAGATTTGAAATAGCACAGCTTCTTCTGCTTTCAAAAGTGCGAGGAAATAGAACTCTCTGTCCAGATGGACTGCCTGGGCCCTGGTGAGTGGCCCAACTACCCTGTCCGAGTGGCCCTTGTCATTAGGTGCTTCAGGAGACAGTCAAGAAAGTAAAACTCAGGGCTCCCATCCTGCTCTTTCAACCAGAGCCATTCTTCTTTGATTTATCTTCCATTGTGTTACACCTAAGAGACTATTCGTGACAAAAGGGCTTTCTGCTGTTTTAATATCAACAACAAAATAGTATGTTGAAAACATTATACTAGGTGAAAAATGCCAGTCAAAAAGGACCCTATGATTCCATCTATCTGAATTGTCCAGAGGAGGCAAATCTAGAGACCAAAAGTAGACTAGTAGTTGCCCAGGGCTAAAGAGGGCAGGGAGGAATTGAAGGATAACAGCTAAGGGGGTAGGATTCCTTTGGGGATAATGAAAATGTGCTTAAATGGATGTAGGGAATGTTGTACCACTCTGTGAATATACTGAAAACAATTTTACATTTAAATGGCTGAATTGTATGATATGCAAACTATATCTCAGTAAAGCTGTTAAAAATACTATGAACGGCGTGATGTAATTCAACCAGTCTGAGGCTCGAGTCCCCCAGATGTACCCATTGAAGTCTGGACTGGGACAGAAACCCAGACAGGGCCAGAGCACCACACGGTGGAACTAGCCTGCCACCTTCACCCCAAGCATCCGACTTCTGTCACCGCCCCCTGAGAAGCCATTAGCTCTTTTAGCTTGTGTTGTCTCACTTATATAATCAGATTCTTCCCTGCACTGTAATACTTTTATTTGATTCTCTGTCTCCACCCTATACAGTGTAAACCTCCAGACGACAGAGTTTTCCAGTTCACCGT
Source organism: Zalophus californianus (assembly GCF_009762305.2). Lineage (NCBI taxonomy): Eukaryota > Metazoa > Chordata > Mammalia > Carnivora > Otariidae > Zalophus > Zalophus californianus. Next base: position 8,931,339 of record NC_045611.1, on the reverse strand, counting down.
GATTTTTTAATAGTATCGGTTACAATGCCCTCACGCCCAGCAAGCACATGGTTCTTGTGGTCGAGAACAGAGAGTGAAAGAAACATGACTTGCATTAAATAGCTCACCGCTTATTTGGGTAAAACTGGTACCATCTCCTGAAACCAGGGAAGATTTCAACCAAGAGCTTATGTTTGAGCTAGGTCTTGAATGATATCTTTCACACCACCAAGTATGAAAGCAGAAGAGTTAGACATTCAAGGTAGAAGGAACAGCATGGGGAATGTCAGAGAGCTAAGAAAGAATGTGGTATGAAGCCAGAATCCTGAAAAATTTGCTGAGACTTAACTTGGGACCACAGTTTAGAAAGATGGTATATGATATGCCATATCCAGAACTTTCATGGAGCAGTACTTACATATTAGCCATAATTCTGGGTGGCAGTCAAACCTGGTTTATGACAAAAGAGGTATATATTGGTTCATATACTAGACTATCTTGGTGTTATGTCTTCAAGCAAGGCAAGATCCATGGCTCCAACATATAATCACATTATTTGTCTCTTTCCATCCTTTGGCTATGGTGCTCTCTGTGTGGCTCACTTCTTTAGCATTCTTCTACCTGGTGGGAGAGATGGCTGCTGGAGAGACCAGAGCTCTTCTCTTGCAATATTAATATCAACAGAAAAAGACTTTGCTCCCAGAATGCATGCATCCCAGGGAAGATTCTAGCCCTGTTTAGATCATATGCTTTATCTCTGAGCCAATCACTGGGGTCAAGAGACAGGTTATTTAATTAGGTAACCAAGGTGATGTGTAGAAAGGGAGTAGAACACTCCAACAGACCCACAGAATCAAACAGAGTAAAGTATGCTTCCCAGAAAAATAGAAGAAGGAAGGACCAATGTGCTGGATGGGAAAAACTATAGTTGGTTTAGCTCCTATATCGCCTAGGGTTTTTTTTTTTTTTTTTTTTTTTTCCAAATTCAGGCATTAAGCTACATCTTTGGTATCCTATTCTTAAAATGCTGGGTTTCAAACCTTACTTGAGGATTTTACACACACGTGCATCAAATTTCCAATCAGGCAGGATATTAACAAAAGAGAACTAATGCATTTCTCTTCTCTTGACCTCAGTGTCTTCATCAGAAAAATCGGGGTAATAGTGGGGACATTTAGGCTGTTCCTAAAGTTCCACCAGGAATGGCAAGCATGCACTCAAGGAGCGTTACAGTTCTTCCCAGGCCAGGATACGAGATTGTCCATCTGCTGTTGATGCAGGACCTTTTCTCTCCACCTGTCACTTCACCAAACTGATGAGATGGAAGGTCTCCCCTTACACCCAGCAGCCCCAGACCTCTCGGGAGAGAGCACGTTGTTCTCCATGTACCAGCGAGGAGGGAGCTCAGGGCAGGTGGCAGAGCTGCATCGTTTCCAGATGAAACAGGGCTCCCTGGACATCAGCTGCCATGCTTGAAGGGGCGTTCAGACAAAGAGCCAAATTTAAATTCATGTAATGTTGCTGTTTGTAACATTGAATACTTAAGACATCTGCTCAAAGTCGCGCATTATAAATGAATGGAAGGGATCCAGGAGTGCTTTATTAAATGGGCACCGTTAAGTGAACGCCACATATTTCAAAGCAGGATCTTAATCAGACATTATTTATATCTGTAATACTTTACAAATTAAAAGCAGTAGAAATAGTCACCGGAAGGATGTCAGCATGCAGGGTGAAAAAAAAAAAAAAAAAAGAACCTGAAGCCTGTGAGAGAGAGGCTGATCATCTCTGGGGGAGGAAGGGTGAAAAAGTAGCAAATTTACCGTCATTGGCAGGTATCTAAATGTTCCATTTAAATTAAACGGCATATGTCATAAAGTAGCATGGGCACTGCACATCCCACCCTGGGCTTCTGTTTCGGCCACAGAGCCTGTGTTTCTTTCCTTTCCAGCTCAGCCACCTTCTCCTCCCTGACACTGGGTCACCCAGGGCTCCTACTTTATTATTTCCTTTTACTTTAGTTCATTATGTTCTGTGATTCAGTGGAAACATAAAAAAATGGTTCTTAATTTTAATTAATGGCAAACTTAGAACAGGCCCATTTAATAAATCTGTTCTCTGAACTTAACAAGTCTCTGCGCCTGCAAGGGCCTCCTGTCCTTTTATTAGTGCCAGAGCCTCCCAACCGAACGGCTGAGTAATTGACAAAAACTGCAGGTAAGGCATGAGACACGTAATTGATTCATACGATCCCTTCCGCGGAACGCACTGAAGAGTTAATTATTTTTCCTGCAGTTGGGACTCAGCTGTTGTTTCCACTGGGATTAAACAGCTGTCAGCATTGTTAATGACATCAAATTCATGCATTAAAATCCTCTCATTCCCTTCCCATATAAAGTGGGGTTGCGGAAATCTCTGCCACATCCCCCTTTATGAAGGAGTGAAAATCCAAGGAAAGATAACGGCCCTTATTACAAAACCACAGACCGGAGCTTGTGTTGATGGAATCTCGTAATGAGTAATTAAGCCGCTTTGCAAAAGTCGGGCTGTCATGTTGGCATTTGGGTACTTACGTTCCCTGGTGGAAGCAGCTGGGTAGACCAGGAAGGTGATAAAGGGAAGAAAAATAGAATTTTTCTAGAATGATCTCCACTTTTTTTTCTTTAACAACACAAAACAGTATTACTAAATAATTAACCAAAAATGAACTTTTGTACGTTTTATCTGCTGAGTTCTTCAAACATCTGTAACGATATGGCCGATGAATTGAGAGGCTCACCTCTCGTTTTTTTGTTTTGTTTTTGGGGGGGGTGTTTTTCTTTCTGTCTCAATCTCCCAAATTGTATGAGAACAAACTTTAGGGTTTTGTTATTGTTTGCCTTGCCTTGCTTTGCTTTGTTTTGTTTCCCAAAGCACTGTCTTAGCAAATGAACGTTCAAATCCCAAGTTTGATTGAGAAATCTGTCCCCAAGGAAAAAGTAAATGAAAGTACGTTGGATGTCTTCCAACACAAATTCCTATGCCAGGCGGGGAACAGGGGCAACAAGGTGGGATCGATAGCAGCACTGGGGTTTTGAGTGGAGGGCCCCCACTTCCACTGGTAAATCAGAACTGGGTGATTTCTGTCTCTAGGGAAAAACATATGTGCGTAGAATTTTGTTTTTCCCTTCAGCTTCTCCATTTCATGTAACATTACCAATCCAAGGATTATTTCAAGATAACTGTATTGTTGGTTTGTGTTCTTTTCCCTGGCAAGGCAAAACTCACACAAATAGTTATGCTGAATGTTTAAAATGATCTTCTAAAATCTTTCACCTTTCCAAAAGCATCTTGCATTCCAAAAGTGCTCTCTCCCCACTTCTGTGCCTGAAGGTGCAGTGTATAGCAGGCCCACTCCATCTCCTTAATACTAGGATACAGGAAGAAGGGGGAGAAGGAAGACAGACTCATCAGAGGACCTGTTCTCTTGGATTTCTGTTAGAGAAAAACCATCTCGAAGGAACCCCAGAAAACATGGAAGCAAAGCAGTTAAATAAATACCCACCTCCCAGTCCAGATAATAAAATAGAGTTTTATGTGTCACATCAATAAACATCTTAATTGAACAGGCTCGCGGGTTCTCCCCTAGCACATGCCTCAAACCGCACGAGCTTTCCAGAGTCTTAGCAAAGGAGGAATCGCTCAGACTCCAATATTTCAGGGAGATGAGACTTCATTCTCCAGAACCGGATCCAAGTGCAGTGTGATGAATTCATCTTCCGATTATCAACCAAATAAACCTTATATCCATTTTTAGAAGTATCATGTGATGCCCATGGAATTATTTCAGTTTAGTTTTTATTTTGCTTTTGATTAAGCAGAAGCCTAACATTCCTGACTCCCAGGCAGCATTACCCGATGGAAATCGCTCAGCTTATATATATAGCTAATGCTGTTGGCAGCTTCCACCTGGCCAAACCCTGAGACCCACGCTCGGTCTCCAGTGTTGGGACCCCCAGCTCTCCACCCTTTGGAGTGGGACAATGAAAGCATAACCTCCCAAGGCCTGCAACCTAGGCCAGGAAGCAGAGGCCATTTATTACCCTGGCTTCCCATCCACAAGAGGCCCGGGGAGGCCTTGAAATTCGCAGCTGCAAGTCAAAATTCCGCCAGTGCAGTCACGAAATTTAATGAGGCCTCTCTGGACACAAAGAGAGATGGACGTTTCCAGGCGCTCTGGCGCAGCTCCCTAAGCCCCTCCCCACTCCTGATGATACCTTCACTCAAAGGCCTCTAATGCTAGGATGGCCAGGACTCTCCCTTTGCTTTGCCATTCGACTTTGCAACCCTAAACCTTCTTGGCCCCCTCAGAATTTATTGCTCTGGGTAAAAGACACACTCCCTCCCCTCCAAAAAAAAAAAAAAAAAAAAAAAAAAAAAAATTCCAACACTATTAAGCTCTGTGATACAGTTACCATTTCGGGAGCACTTAGAAGAATGACCTCACCTAGTCCAGGAGTTTCCAAATGGGGCTGATCTTGTCCCCCTACCCCCCAGGGGACAACTGGCAATGCAGGAAACATTTTTGGTTGTCAGCTCAGGAGGACGGGCTGGGAGTGCTCCTGGCATCTGAGGAGTAGAGGCCAGGTATGCTGCTGAACATCCTACAACACACAGAACATCCCCACCGCCAAGAACGACCCAGGCCCGAGTGTCCGTGGTGCCGAGAGCAAGAAAGCTGGCCTCACGAGGTTCCCAACCATTCATTGCATTGTCACTGCCCACCGCCAGGAGGCTTCTCAGACATGATTTTCCTAAGTGCCCCCACCCATGAAAATGTAATACCACAGATGTACTGCGTGTCTGTTTCGGTACTGTGTGCATATCTGTGTTGTCCACGTTAAAGGGGTAAAAAGGTTTTCCCCTCCCCTCCCTCTCCCAGAACCAGCTTTCACTGCCGTAGAGGTGGCATGGCCCCCTCCAGCGGCAGTGCAAAGTCTAGAGAATGCCATTGTCCATAGACAACATGGAGCCAACTGAGGCTTTTGAGCAAGGGAATCTGTGTAGTGATGGGATTCAGTTTCTAAGACAGTCCCGGCTGCCATGTGGAGAGTTGGGGGGATGGGGACGAAACCCATGGCTCCCAGATAGGAAGGCTGCCTCCCACCCTCACCCATATAGGAGAAAACTTCCTCTTCCAGGAATGTTGGCAGCCATGTGTTACCTACTCCCCCACCCTGAGCCCCTGCCCCCCTCAGGCACTTAACATCCTCCTGACTTGTTAGCTGCCAGTGCTTGGAAGTCTTTGGGAAACCCTCTCTCTGGAGGTGCCACCTCCTTTCCCCTCTCAGGGTCCTGCAACATTAGGGATGCTATTCCCCCCCACATGTAGATTTCAAGATTTTGTCTTCCTAGTGCACCCCTTGGATGTCCTGCACAGTTACTGACAAAGAGAAGTCACTGATCTTTTTTTTTTTTTTTTTGATGAATGAATGAATGAATAAGGCCTTTTCTCCTTGCAGAGCTCCTTGCGTTCTTTAATCTCGCCATCATCTTGTGAAACACACCTACTTCTTTCTGATCTTCATTTTTAGGTAGTTTTGAAATGAGAACCAATGAGGCTGCTTTTGTTCTGGTATGCCCCATGCTCACGCACTCCCAGCACTCAGGGCCATGTGGTCAGAGTCTCAGATCCGGAGCATGTGATGTGCATGGGCCTGCAATTAACAAAGCCACAATAGCACACGATCCAGGCAGCCTGGGAGGCCAACCGAGCCAGTGATTTCTGAAGAAGTTACCCACGGGGTGAGGAATGAGCGGGCGACATGCAGGGGAGGGAGCATGCACCCTTGGCTACTGCAGCGCCATCTTGGTCCCAGGGGGTGAGTGGGGTCAAGGATCTAGGTCGGGAATCCTCAGCTTGAGAGTGCCAGGGCCTTGACATCTTTAGGCCTTAACACCTACACTCATCAGACAGCTCCTGGATCAATGTGACCCTGAAATAAAAGAATACAAAGAGAACATACTGGGGGCACTGGGCTGGGGGTGGTGAGCTCAACAGCTAGCACTTCTCTCTTTCCCATACCTGGTCTTTACCGCAACTTACATTTTAAATAGTTTTTCCATGAAACCAACCTCAGAGCCGACATTTGCCATGTCTCTTCAGTGCTGGTTGAGACGTAATAATGGAGAGCAGAGGGTTGATATCCCCAGAGGACGCGCCGTCCCATCCCCCCACCCACCCTGTGCCCACCAGAATGGAAGTGTCTGGCCATGGTTCGACAGGGCTCTTCTCTTCGTTTGTTTTGTTTTCTCGAGTTTGGCACACAAGCCCTTCAGGGAAGTTTCCCCTGGTCTGGGAGAATCAGGTGTTCACTTAGGCTTGCATACACACGTCAGCCAAGCAGCTCTTTTGCTGCCTTCAGGCAATTTCCTAACAGCTGCTAACATCCTCCTCTTCACCCCGTCCCCCCGTAAAAAAAGTGGTATTTCAGGTACCCTGTACGTCTTTGAATCAAGAGGTTGTTTTGAACTGCTGCTTTTGGTAAGACTTACTTAGGCAAGTGGCCCAGGACTCAAGGGCTCTCGAAGGAGGTGAAGGGTGGCATTTGTCAGAAAGGTACAGCCCTAGAGTCTAAATGGCCTCCCAGGGGGAGCTGGGGTCCTTGGAGGATCCTCGGAGGGCTTGGAATCCCCCAGATCATATTTATGTGCCTAATTAGTGCTGCACAGCAGCTCCTGGGGTGGCCCTGTTTCTGCCCTGCGCCCCCCCACCCGGATGAACCAAACACCAGGAGCCATAAGGAGATCATCTAAAGGAGCCTGCCCCAACCAGAGCTCCTCTCTACATGTGTCCTCGGGGGAGCGGGGGGAACGATTTCGTCATCCCTGTTTCTCCGAGGGCCTTAATATACAACTTTTATGTAAACAAACGTGGTAGGAATGAGGGTATAGAAGAGGGACCTTGGTGAAAGCAGAGCCTGGGGGAGTGCTCCGAGGAAGGGAGATGGCAGCAGAAGGCAAGGGCAGGAGCGTGGGCTGCCGGGCTGCGACTGTCCTGTGGGACCCGGTTCCTGGCTCTCTTGTAGGCATACCCTCCCACCTTGCCTCCCAGCTCCCCTCTGGGAAGCAGCAGTCACACTGCAAGGGTAAGCAAGGAAACTTCAAGCACGTTTGTTTTTCTTTTTTTTTAATTGAGGTGAAATTCGTATAACATAAAATTAGCCATTTTCAAGGAAACAATCCATTGGCATTTAGTACATTCACTGTTTTATGCAACTACCAGCTCTATCTAGTTCCAGAGTATTTCCTCACCCTGCAATAACACGTGTCTTCCCTGCCCCTGGCGGCCGCCCGTCTGTTCTCTGTCTCTCTCTGGTTGTGCCTGTTCCGGACACGTCACATAAATGGAATCCTACAACAGGTGACTTTCGTACCTGGCTTCTTTCACCATGCATAATGTTTTAAAGGTTCTTCCACATTGTGGCGTGCATCAGTGCTTCATTCCTTTTTCGTGATGGAATAATATTCCTGTGTATGTTTATACCACATTTTGATTATCCATTGATGGACATCTGTGTCGTTTTCACTTTTTGGCTGTTGTGAATAGTGCTGCTATAAACACTCAGGTGCAAGTGTTTGTTTGAGTCCTGTGTTCAGTTCTTTCAGGGACAGACCTAGGAGTGTCATATACCCATATACCCAACGTGGGATCATTTGGCAGCCCTCTCCTTAACTTTCTGAGGAACTGTCGAACTGTTTCCCCACAGTAGCTGCACCGTTTCACATTCCCATCTGCACTGTTCAAGGGTTCCAGCTTCTCCACGTCCTCACAACGCTGGTCCTCAGACATCTCTGAGACAAGGAAGCGTGCCCATTTCTCAGGCACATGCAGGCATGCATGACACAGGAGACGCTGAAGAATCTGGGAGGCCCCTGGTGGCTCACAGCTTCTGTCTGTCTTCCTTTCTTCACTCTGGAAGTAGCGTTCAGTGTCTCAGCAGGTCAGCTGTGTTGGCAATTTTGCCTTCAGCCAAAAGATGCGATCAGTAACTAGGAGTGGAGGGATCCGTCCGCACATGGGCGTGCTGTCCCGGAACTCCCATCCCACATCCATGCTGAAGTGTAATTATTCTTCACCTTTCCAAGCATCATCAGTCTTCATTGCAAAGGTGGTCATCTTAGCACCACTTTACAAATGGAGAAACTGAGGCAGGGTTTGCCGAACATGGCTCTTGTCCCTCAGCATTTCCATTTCTCACATTTTAGGAGAAATGTTACACGTTAGGTAAATACTTTTGCTGCTAATTTTACTCCAGCAACATCACTGGAATCATTTTAGTTCTCTTGGCTCTAACCAAGTCTACACAATGCCACTTGAATTGGCAACGTCAGAGTCAAACCTCAATTTTCGCAATTAATTGCACTGCAGTTAATTAAATTGATTGCCCGGCAGTCCAGCCTCAATTAAAATACTAATAATTTATTTATTTATTTAGTCGTTCACAGAGCATTTGTAGCTGCTACCATCTTGCAAGATTCTGTTTGGGTGTCCTGACCATGGGAATAACGATAATGTGTCTGATTATTTTATAGTTAGAGCCCTAGGAACTGTACATGCCCTTTCAAACCAGCATCAGAATTTTGAAAGTGGGACCAGATTTACTTACTCTCAGTCCTCCCAGGGACACTGAAGTTCTTCCCAGTTTAGCTACTAAACTTGTTGCCTTTTAAGTATTTTGTGGAAGAGCTCTTATTCTCAACATCTGAGAAAGAGGAGTAGGAGAGTATCAGGTTGAGTCCTCTCTAGTTTTTAAAGAGCATGGTTCTGTGATTCTGTAGGATTGAACTCCCTGGATGATACATAGGGGTGATGTCTTCTATTTTATTTGCCTTCAGAAACATGAAGATAGAATCCTATCAGGTCCTGGCAGGGGCCCTGCATTTTAGTTCTTGATGTATGTATAGATCCGTGCTAAGTATGGGATGCAACAATACTTTCGAGGCCCCTTGAAGCTTCATGAAGCTCTTTCTATGGATTCATGTGTCTTGGTGTGGAGCCTCTGTCCTGGGGGGAGTAGCCTGTACAGTTGGATTTTCCCAACCTCTTCACATGGTCTACACGATGTCCCTGGGTGCATTGACTATCTGAAATGGCTTCACCCACACCTCCCAGCAACACTTTCTTGTGCCCTCATTCGGAAGTCTCTGCTTGCATAATGCTTGAGCCATTTCAGGATCCCTGTGTGAATATTAAAATGCTAAAAGGGAGGGGGGTATGCCAACAGAGGCTTTCCAAGCAGCGTAGAGGGAGCAGGGACAAAGCAGGGAGATGTCTTGCAGACGTCCACATGCAGGATGACTTCATACAGAGCCACATCCTTAAAGTCCACAATGGTCCTGAGAGGTGTATACCACCAGCTCCAGATGAGCAGCAGAGCAGAGAAATGTAGTCCTTTACCTGGACTGCAGTAAGGAGGGTTTGATTTCAAAGTCCTTGCTCTGTCCATCATGCCAGGGGCCACCCAAAAAGTGAAGTGTCTCCTTCAAACATCCCTTGGATTTGAGTGCTGTAACCCTCTGTTCTGGACATTGAGGGCCCCAGTCTTTTGATGGGTGGGCTCTCAGATTCAGCATCTCTCACTGAAGAGCACTGGACCCATGTTGGGTGCCTCTGCACCCTGGAGAAACATGCCCTCTGCAGGATCTGGCCCCATATAAGCCACACCAGGCTTGGGCTGAGTTCTGTGGGATTTGAATTCCTTCTCCTCTATTGCTCTGAAGGGGAAAAAAAAAAAAAAAAAAAACAAAAACAAAAGCAAAACAACACCCTGTATTGTGCATCCATCTTAGAAATAGGAGTGTGCATTTGCATTCCTTCCAACTTGTGTATTTGTGAAATACAGACAGGCAAGTTTGAATCACTTTGACTTTGAAAGCGTGATTTTGAGCAATTATCTGGGGGAAAAAAAATATCTCCTGCTCACTAAATAGGTCTGTCAAAAAGAGTCATAGCACGGTGAGCCATTGCTAGAATACACATGTGTACTGGTAAACCGGCCCAACCAATTAAGTAGCAAAATGTTGACTGCATTCAGGCCCTTCTTGGTCCGCACACAGACTTATGTAAGTTCATTTTCATAGTGGTGTGTATGTATCTTTAGACCTTAACTGACAGATTCCCACAGTGAATCGAGTAGGGAGTTATCAATTACATGGTTAGCTAGGCGCTGCAGGTGTATGCTCTGTGGCTTCCTGACAGAAGCAGGCTGAAAAGGAGGGAAGGACTAATATTTTCGGTGCAGAAGGACTGTTAATATTTTCAAGTGGGCTCCTCAAATATGTATGTTTATTTAGTTAGGAGACAATATGATTTGAATCCTGCAAACCCTAAAGAAGTTTGCACTGATAAATAGTAATTACCATAATATTCTCTCCTAAAATATATTTTATTTATCAAATGAATACCCTTCTGAGCTTCTCTTTATCCTCCCTCTGATGGCTCTATTAATTTAATCAAATTTTGATTTCTTCATGGTGATGTCGTGAACAGTACTTGAAATAATAAAATTACTCTGAGCAGATTGCTTATAAAACCATTTGCAACTGGAGAGGTAGTAATTGGGGCTATCGTTCCCTTAGGCTGCAGGATAATATATTCCTTTGTTTTCCTTTGTGAAATATTTACTGTGGGTTCTCCTTTAGCCCGAGTCTGATCTGCAAGTGGACTGTGTTTTGCTTTTGTGGGCTAATGCTGAGAATGGCATTCTCAAGTCTATCCCCCACCGAGACATTGAACTTCACCTTTAGGGATTTCTTCACGGAATCACAGAGTCAGGAAGAGCTGAAAGATACACCATGGATGCCCAAAGTGTTTACATGTAAATACATAGGAAAACCCAGGCTGAAGAAGGGAAGTGTCTGGGAGATGAGCTAGTGGGAAAGCAGGGTCTAGAACCAGGGTCTCTTCATTCCTGGTCTTGGACTCTTTGCATGGGCTTGCCTTGCCTTGCCTTCCCTTCCCTTTCTCAGTATTATTTTTTTAAAAAAAGATTGTATTTATTTATTTTGAGAGACAGAGAGAGCACACAGGGGGAGAGGCAGAGACAGAGGGAGAGAGAGAATCTCAAGCAGACTCCCTGCTGAGTGTGGAGCCTGACACAGGGCTCAGTCTCACCACCCCAAGATCGTGACCTGAGCTGAAACCAAGAGTCAGATGCTTAACTGACTGAGCCACCCAATTGCTACCCTTTCTCGGTATCATTTATCTATTCGAATATGTTTGTTGGCAAAGGTTGTAATCTTTGTAATTGATTTGCAGATTCCTCCCAGGTAAGGGGTAAGTGATCAGTCAGCTTTAGCATCAGCCCTGCTGTGGATGGGCTGAGGGCAGAGTGGGTTATAGAATTGAAGAGTTAGAGGTGACAACACCTGGGAATGTCCAGGTGTCCAGAGAAGAAACCACTTGGAGCAGGGCTATTCCAGGATGTGACTCCTTTAAGCCAACCTGATCCAAGTAGCTTACCCATTTGGCTTCAGAGTACTCCTGGAAAAAAAACTTAGCAAAACACATTATAAAAATGTTAGAATTGGGTTTGTTTCCTAATTAAGGATTCAGTGTCAAATAGTACTAATTATGACCAATACTATACAGAGAGGCTGCAAGTAACAACCTGTGGTAATTTTGTTATTATAGGAAAATTGCGTCTCTGTGTTATCAAATGGGCAATGTACTAAATATTTTCGTTGCCCAGAACAGAGCCTTAACAGGCAAATGATTAAAATGAAGATTAACATGCTTGATCCTTGCATCTTGAGTTCAGCATTACATAATCTTCTGTTAGGATGGATATCCTCCTCGGAAGGTTTACACATTGTGTGTCTGTCATTGAAGAGCAAGTATTATGCCTGTGGCTTCTTTTCTGATAGGAAAGACCATGATGCTATGAAGGGGGGCAGGAAGGGGAGGAGGGATAGGTCATGTAGCTAAATGTTCCCTGGCCTATTTCCCTTTTCTCCTGGCCATCACCACTAGATTATATTTCCTACCTACCCTTGCTGTTAGATTTGGCCATGTGACTGAGTTCTAACGGAAGGGCTGAGCCTCAGGATGGAACTAGCCTGGATCCCTGAATGACTTCATGGATCTGACCTCCCTCTGGTCAGTAAGAGTTTACAGAAGTGAAAGATAAACATCTTTTGTGTTAAGCCGCAGGACTTTGAAGTTTACCCTGTAGAGCAGGTAGAGTTCTCTTAGCTAATACAGAAAAGTGACACTGGTGAAACATTCCATCTTTGTTTGAGAACGGTCCTTTATTTTGGCCATGAGTCTGGCCTTTGGCAGAGGTCTATAAATGGCGAAGCTTGGAGGTCTAAGGAGATTTAACAGGTAAATTGGAAGTCCCCACACAAAAGCAGCACTCTCTAGGTCAGGAGTCAGCAAACTTTTTCTACAAAGGGCCGGACATTTAATATTTTATGCTTCGTAAGCCATGCAGTTAACTCTGACATTGTAGCATAAACACAGCCATAGACAATATGTGATAAAATAGGCATGACTGTGTGCCAATAAAACTTTATTTACAAGAACAGGAGGCAGGGCAGGCTAGAATTGGCCTGTGGGTTCTCATTTGCTGATATCTGCCCTGTGTGATGACCCATGTTGGCAGAGTCCTGGCATCAACTTTTTCCAGAGTGATATTGATACACTTCTACTCAAATAAGTCAACTGGCTTATTTAACAATCCTGACCCTCAGGATCCTTCTACCAAATTACCTTGCCAATCTTCATGCTTTTATAGTAGCCCTTAGTTAGAAGAGGTCAGATTTCCAGAGTCTGTTTTCGTGATCACCACGTGGTGTCTGTCGATCGATACCTAGCATTTTGGGTAACAAGTGTGTGCGGGGATGTAACAGGCGAAAAACAAGGAAGAAGGAGAAACAAGGATCGCATGGAGAGAGAAGGGGAGAATTCATTTTTTTTTTTTTACAGTTGGCTCATCAAGTTTCCATTATTGAAGTCTGGTTTTATTTGCCATTTCAAGAGAATACAGACTAATATGTGGGCAAAAAGAAAGAACCCCAGGTCCTAACATAGATCCGATAATCTCCGAGTTCCCAGCCCCCTCCACCATCACTCTCTCAGCAGCCAGACTCTGGCCACCCATTGTTGGGACTTGGTGACTTGCCGTTCCACAACTACTGAATGGCAGATGACTTCAGTCCCAGCAGCAGAGGTCTCCATGACACCCCCAGGGGATTCTTTCCAGGACTTAAGTCTGGAGAGATCTCCATTTCCTGTTGATCATGGGGGTTTTACACACACAAATGCTCTGTTCTGTTACTTTGTCATAGCCCATTATGTCAGGAAAGAGCAAACAGTTCAGCCTGTGAATCTATGTCACTGGCACGCAGGGTATGGTGCTATGTTGTCTCGAATGTAGTTGTCAACACTGCAGGGCTAACAGTCACATCAGGGTCCCTGTGCCGCTGATCACTTCACGTCTCTGGCTAATACAGATGTCTCCCCACCACTGGTGGGAGTCCCCCAGACTACAGTCAGGGCAGGTGTGGATGAATTATCTGGATCCTTCCAGCAGGAGTACCGAAATGGCAGCTGATGCCCGAGTTCCAACTAGCTGCCTTTTCAGGCTCAATCAGCCAGGATCCACGTGAAACAAAGACTTTGACTCCCCCAAGGAATGCGGATGCTGTGTCAAAAGGTCATGGCTAGAGCCAAAAATGCACCACGCTGACCTCCACTTCTCCTTGAGGAGTGGATTTGAGGGCCATCCCAGGGTCTGAAGGATAGCCAGCACAAGCTTCTCTAAGATGGCATGGGAGCATGGTGGAAATGTCAAGATTAACTGGGGCTTAGGGAGACATTTACCAAAACAGGAGCATACACACCCCTGGCTTTGTCAGCATTTCCCCAGGGGAGATGAGTCAAACAATTATATTTTTACATATGCAACCCTCTTGCAATTTTCAACCCGGGCTGATAGAAAAACCTATTGAAAATAGGCAATCAATTTTACAAAGACGCCATAGTTGGAGGCGCTTTCAGACCTAGACAGTTTGGAAAGTCACCTGGAGGATACCAGTCTGACTCAGAGCTTTATGAAGGCACATTCCTAATATGGTCTCTGTGTTCCATGAAAAAAACAATTGGTTTGGACATGAACTGGTTTCTGTTTTTAGACTTCGGGCCCACAATACCCTAAATAGGTTGGGGCTGTGCTGATTTTACCATTCTTTGCATTTTACTGAGTTTTCTTGTTGTTTTGCTAAGTGATCTGCAGAACTTGAGGATGAATAAGAACAGGGAGGGCAAACCCACAGTATACTTGACATCATTCCCCAGTTCTGGGTCCTTGGAAGCCATCAGTAGTTCATCAGTGTGCTCTTTTCCTCCCAAACGTGGATACGACTCCCAAATCCTGACTAATTCAGTGCTCCGGGAAGTTGTCAATTGACCAGGCTCGGTGTACATGCTGAAGCTTATTTGCTATCCCGTGATAACTCCAGTGGAGATTCTAAAGTACTGCTATTTTGATGTAGCTATTTTTGTGAATTAAAGATTAATTGCACAGGGATTTACTGGATGCCTCTTTGATAGCATGCATTGTGTTAAGCATCAGGATTTCAGGGTGAACAAGAGGTTCCCTCTGGTCTCAGGGACTCAGGAAAACACAGTTTTTCAAGGTCTTGCCACAAGGTTCTACAGAAAGGATGGTCCGGGAGTGTAGTGAAGGCATATTTATCCAAAAATGAGTGGAGAGAGAGAGAAGGCTTCCTGGGGAAGTGATCCTGGGGCTTTCTCAAAGGACACACCCACCGTGATTATTCAAGTACACCTCCCAGAGAGGACCAGCTTCCCAACTGGATAGCATTGTGGGGCTCCCTTAGTTCCCCTGCCTGTTTTCCTAAAGCACATGGAAGGTCTTTGTGATTTGACATCTCCTTGCATCACAAACCCAAAGATGAATAAATTTATAAGGGCCGTACTTATTAATCCAGTTCTGGCTTTGTTGTTCTAGGCACCGCGATCATTGACATGTGAGTGGTTCCCCCTCTTTTTTGGACAGTGCTATTTTTCCACCTTGTAGCAGGGCTAGGTTGGAATGCATTTGAAAATTAAAAATATTTTCCCTGCAAAGGCAAGATTTTTCAAGTTTGTTCACACTGAGCACTTTCAACTTACTTTATCCTTGTTTCAAGCAAATCTTGAAGGCAGGAAACAAATGGATTGTGAGACTGGAAGATATCTCATTTTTTAATCCATTGTTTCAGTGAGAGTTTAGAGCTTTCCCATAAAACATGTAGGTTGAGAAGAACTGGAAAAGATTTCTTCAAGGACTTCTCCTTGTGCTCCCTCATGTTTCAAGATGCTTCTTGTATGATGGCACATATGTCTTTATTTCTGTATAGGGCCCTCCATGTTCAAAAGCCACAAAAAGTGAATTCATTATGCACTAATGAGAGAGAGCTGCCGTGTATTGGCTCAAACGCCCTGCGTCCTTTTCTTCTTGGGCGGCTGAACTCTGCAACTCTCTAAAAACGTACTCTCCAAAAATTTCCAGCAGGACTTTCCCCAACATTTAAATACTGAGTCCAGCACGGTAGGCTCTGCTCCTTAGAGCATGACCCATAGGAAGCCAGGGGCCTCAATTGTCGCTTTTGTATTAGTGGCAGCTAGACTATTTATAAAGGTGGGGGTCAGGGTGTAGGGCAACCTTAAGAGATAGGGACTTCCCCAGGGATTGTGATGAGGCTGGCTGTGACCATGCCCGAAGAAGCCTGGAGAATGCAAGGAGAAAGAGAAAGTGCTAGAGCCAGGTGAGGAGGGTATCTGGATGAAGAGGACTACCTGGCAGGAGCTGTGACCTTCTGCTAAGGAATTCAGCTTACCTTGAGTGATAACCTGTTCTCCCAAGGAAAGGTCCCAGGGTCATAAACATTCTCCACCGTTATTCAAGCCCATCTAGAGACCAGATGGTGAGAGGAACTCATTGATGTCGCTTATGTTGGGCAGTGTCCCCAGGCGTGAGTTCAAAGGGGTGGAGGATAGTAATCTGGATAGGGAAATGGCAGACTCCAGTCGGTCGTGTTAGCTTCTTCTCAGAGCCAAAGGCCGCTGACTGTCGTCTGTGTCCTACCCCAGTCTCTCATTGCTCAGTTCTGTCTTGTGTCCATCGCCATGGCCAGCAAGTTGATCCATGGCCACCGTTTTATCACTGCTGTGGCTGGAAAGATGGGCCCACTGGGCAGTTAGGCAAAGCAGATGCGT
Organism: Zalophus californianus; assembly: GCF_009762305.2. NCBI lineage: Eukaryota > Metazoa > Chordata > Mammalia > Carnivora > Otariidae > Zalophus > Zalophus californianus. Next base: position 8,915,093 of record NC_045611.1, on the reverse strand, counting down.
GTGCTTCTCTTCAACGTCATGTGATGGGTTTTATTTTCTATCAGGAGCTAGTCAGAGGGTTACCTAAATTCTCTATAAGAGCAAGAAGAACGTTATCGGTGCTGAGTTTAATGACTCACAAAATTTAAGTCATTTAACATATAGAGCTTTGGGACTAACAATGACCCTCGTTTTGTGTGTGTGGGCCTTAATTAACAAAATTCTCAGTATATTGAGAGTTTTGCCAATACTCGACCCTCCCCATATATTTCTTGAGTTTATAATTAATTGGGAATAGTGTTCCATTTTGGGCAGCCCCAGCAACTAACCTGTCTTTCCTCTTCGAATGGTTTTTAAAATTCCAGTTCAATTGGTAGTGCTTTTTAGCCTGATCAGTTTAATATCATGAACTGAATGCTTTAACTTGCACGTATGTCTAATGAAGTCCGCTCTCTTTGCTCAGATTCCTGAGATAGAATGACCTTAATGTAGAATCAGACCACACTGCACAATATTAGCAGCACCACGAATATTTCATCCCACGGATCAGCCCACACCTGCCCTTAGGCTGAGGATCCTTGTCCACAGCGTAAAAGCTTCCCCACCCAGTGAAGTTTTGGGGCCAGCAGTGCACTGATGTGGTGTTCAGTTCTCAAGGATTTGAACAGACAAACACAAAAAAAGACCTGCCAGTTGGCGATGAATTCCGAAGCCAAGAAGTGTTATAGATTCAGGGATTGGACATCTAGTTGGGACTCTCTGCAAGGAAGAGGAGTGGGAGAGTGAGACCATTGAGGACACAGGAAGCTGGTCGATAGAGAGGATAATGGAACAGATGTGTAGAGAGGAAGGTGCGATGCTGAGAAGGAGGGAGCCAGAGGAAGCAAAGTAGGACAGAAGGGGTGTGTGTGTGTGTGTGTGTGTGTGTGTGTGTGTGTGTGTGTGTGTGTGTGTGTGTGTGTGTGTGTGTGTGTGTGTGTGTGTGTGTGTGTGTGTGTGTGTGTGTGTGTGTGTGTCTGACAGAGAGATTGAGATATTGGAACCCTAACCTGTTTCTCAGACTAAGGACTTCCATTCTGCCTCCAGATTTCTAATCTTTGCCTTTATTTTCCATGAGGGCTACCTGGGAAGGGCCCTGACCTCAGCATAAAGCACTCCAACTAATCTGGCCAACTTAGTTTGGGGTAGGTGACTGTCCAGCTTCAGTGGATTTTCAGAATCCTGAGCTACTAAAGGTCAACAGCTGTGTTATTGCAAATGCTGTGGACTGTGTTTTATCAATGCCAAAATGCACATCACACTGACAACAGCCCTTTGTTAACACTGGGGAGCCCCCAGAGCCCCAGGGTAATTCCATCACCACCCAAGTTGTGGGATGGCTTAGGGAACAGTCCAGGGTGCAGTAAAACAAAATGAAAGAAAGGAAAAAAAGAAGGGAGGCAGGAAGGAAGTAGGGAAAGGAAGGAAGGGAGGGTAACATCTGGTTTCAGACCTGCCAGGACCCCTCCGCTCTTAACTGAGCCTCTGTCACTGTCTTTCTGGTCCTTCGTTTCCACAGTCACTTGGCATTTTTTAAAAGGAGACAAAACAGGTGATAAACACAGTACGAGTGATTTTCCCTTAAGAGAAGGAAGTGTCATGCTGAGAAAAGGGAGCAAATCTCAAGGGGAGCTTGTCTCGAGACCAAAAACCTGGGAAGGACAGCTTATTTGGATCCTAGTTATTTCATTAGATTTATAAAGTGCCTTTGAAAAGAACAGGGTGCTCTGGGGACAAGTCAGAACATGGCAGCCCTCAGCTTCCCAAAGAGAAGTCGAGATGGAAAATTGAAGGAATAGACTTTACCGAGTCAGTGACAGCAGATTCAGCCCTTGAAATCAAAGTCAAAGAAGAAAGTTGGAGAAATTCTCGCCACTGTGCTTTGGGAGTCACCCTGAACTATTTCTCAGAAGGTTTTTCCCACCATCCCTCATGAGGGGATGAGAGGCAGCAAGACCTGGATTATGGAGCCCAGTTCAGGTCCCTCCACTTACCAACACTGGAGCCTCAGGCAGGTTCTTTCACCACTCAGAACCTCCATGTCCTCTTCTGTGACATGTAAGGCACAGAAGAATGCCTCCAGGGCTTGATATGAAGTTCCAACAGGAAGGTGAAAAGTTAGCCTCCTGAAGAGTTTAACACATTGCCTCGCCCATCCAGCAGACCTTAGCTACAACCACTGTCTCACTGCCTTCATCACCCACTTCAGGCTCCTGTCCATGTGCAGCTCCAGAGCCTTGAGATCAAACACCTCAAAAAGTCCCTTTGTTTTCCTAATACCTACAACGAAATAGTCCTCAGCATGTATTCCTTAGTGGATGCAGGGGAGGAGGTGAAAATCAGGTGATCAAGAAACTCACCTCTATGGATCTTCTTCTGCTCCCTGGGCTCTCCATTGACATAAATGTTCTCATCCATTCATGAAACTTATGTGCCTGCGGTGTGCTAGTCACTGAAGATTCAGCTGTGAGTGAGAAGCATTTATAGTTAAAAGAAGCCTGCCTGGGGCTCTGGGCCATGAATTCCAAGGATACCAGTGTACTTCTTGGCTTTGTGTGCCTTTGTCTCCCTCTTTTGCACAACCAGCTGCCTCAACAGCTTGGGATGTGTTCTGTTTGGGGACGGTGGGGCACCATGGCTGTACGAGGTGCTTCCATTTTTAGGTTTCTCAAAGCAAGGATGAACCTTTCCTTTTTCATTTTGCTGGCTCCCTTCTCCTCCCCCGTTTATTCCCACCCTCCCTTCCCCACGGACTTCTGCCAGTCTCCTCAGAAGCCAAACGGAGAATTGTCACCATCTCTCACTAGCTCTCCGGGTAGTCGGCTGTTTCTATGTTCATATCCTTGGTTTGACCACCATATGCCTTCCTGGGTCTTGCTATTCACGATTTCCAAATGCTCATCAGCTCCTTTCTTAACCCTTGGCCATACTTCAACTTCCCCAGTGGAAGGCCTTCCTTTCTCTGGGAAGGGGATGCTCTTTAATGAAAGCATTTGGAAACCCAGCTAATGAGGGGTGCTGGAAGAAGAAGACACCCACCTAAAGATCAACTCAAATGATTTGTGGAACAAAGGAGCCCAAGTGCGCCTTCTCCTGCTGTTTGTCATTTGCACCCTGGATTCTAAACCCAAAGGCCCATGCTGCAGTAGCTTTTACTCGCCATGGCATTCAACCAGTTGGAACAAGATGGTCTCAAACCCAAAGAACTCAACACATTTGAACATCCATCTCTGTCCACATGGATCTGAAAATACATATACTTGTGTGTGGGAGGGCAGTTAAAACCACCAGGGCTCAGATGAGCTCATTACACATCACATGTGCCCAAATGTGTGAGTGTGGTTATGTGTATCCGTGTGGGGTGTGCTTTTCCTCTGTCAGAATGGAAGGTTTTATTAACGCCAGCTCCCCACCCCTTCCCATTATTCCATCCTAATGACTGTTATCAAAGTTAGCCCACGGTAGCCTCAAACCTAGCCAACGAGGCTCACAGAGCAGAAAGATCACCTCATAAAAATCAGCAGGAAGGTGGCAAGGTGAAGCAGGCCTGCCAGGGTCCCCCTTGCCACGAGGAAAGTGTCCTCTGCATACTCCTTGAGGTATAAAAATAGCCTCAGGACTGACTGAATGCTAAGTTGGCTTTCTCCCCAAACCTTGTAAGTAGGCAATCGGGATTTAACGACCCACAAATTTCCAATTTTTTAGTTTATGAAAAAAACATATACATATTTTTTTTAACCTCAGAGGCTCATCTTTAAAAAAAAAAAAATTATTCAGTGATTTCCTCCCTCTCTTTCCGATGAGGAAAACCGGACTATTTATGCTGCATTTTAGGCTTTTTTTCATATATAATTTTTCATATAAATGCACATTTTCCCCTTCTTTCGGGGCGGAAATTTAACTTTTGTGGAAATGTGATGTGTGTTTAAATTACCAATTTCATAGGCAATATGTCTGATAATTGCGGAGAGATACTGAGTTAACTTGTAGCAATGAGTTTACGTGACAAAGGGAAATCAGTTTGTTTGCGGTAAGCAGAGGATAAGGCTCCCAAAACTTTACTCTTTGGGAGTGGGGGGACGTTGGGGAAGGGAGGCCCCGAAATTGCTTTTTTATAATTAAAAAGGGGAATCTCAGATGTTTTATATCTTGAATATTTACAATAAAACCTTTAAGTGCTTGTCAAGAGGGTAATGTGTCATTAACTGGGGACTCTGCCTCGCCTCTCCTCTCGGACATGACAGTGCAGCAGGATAAGAGAAGAGTAATTATGGTTCAGCAGGGCTGCCAGGTGTGATAAATGACTAATCAGCACGCAGGAGCCTCTGTCCTCAAAGGAGGACTATTACAGTGTTATCAGCCACAGGCCCGGGTGTACGGGGCCCCAAACAGGGACGGGGACAGGACCTTGCGCCGTGTGGCTTGGCATGCCTCTCGTGAGCCCGTGGCTGTTGCTTGGTTTTGTCACTGGCGTCTTTGTGTAGCTGCCACCGAGAGGCGGGGAGGAAACACACGCAGGGGCTGGAGCAGTCTGCCTCGTGCTAATATTTATATAACACACTCGCCAGCCTCCCATGGCCCAAGCCCGGGGTGGGGGGGTGGCTTTTCCAGGGGGGCGGCTTTGGTGGCATAAGACCCTGCCAGAAGCCTGTTCTCCACCATGGAGTCAGTGGGCCTCTCCTGTCCCTTACCCGTGTGTTGGGTGTGAGCGTTGTTCCCAGCATATCTGACCACTTCCCACGCAGGAAGAATGCCGAATCGTCCCCCGGGCCAGCTGACAGCTCAGTCCTGCCCTGAGAACCCCAGATGCCTGCCACAGGGGCATCCTAGACCCTTGTCCTAAATGCTCTTCCGCTCTGCTCAGGATCCGAACACCTTTGGATTTGACTCATTTACTCTTTATGATCAGGAAATGTTACCGATCAACCTGGACGGGTATTAATCAAAACCCCTCTCAGACAAACTGCACTACGTCGATTCTTTGCTCCTAAATCCTTTGTCTGTTTGTTTGTTTCTTTCTCCCAGGATGCTGAAGGATGACATGGAAGTAGCGAGACCATTTTAGAAATAATTGTAAAAAATGTACATCAGGAAATAGAAATCTGAGGATGAAGAGGTGCCTGATGTGAAAAAGGATGTATGTGTTTAAAAAAGAGAGAGATAGAACAACACTTTTGATACAAAGGTTATTTTTATAATACTTGCATTTTCATCCGTTGACGTATTTTAACAGGGAGCCCTGACTGAAGTCGCAGAAATTATGACTCTGGCACCCGAGCTCCTTATCTGACAAATGCAATGCGAACGGTCTTGTTCTTATCAATGAGATCAGATTTCAAAAATGAATGCAAGACCAAGGGTTTGCTTTGTGCACAGATAACCTTGCAGACGCGAACTCCCAAACCAGAATAAAAGAATCCTCTATGAAATAATGGGCCAGGAAGCCCCATCGCGTCACCCTGTAATAGACAGTGGGGGGTGGAATCAAAAGGGGGAAAAACTCATTTCATCTCAGTTAATGGCAGGGAAACGAAGGCAGAGAAGGACTTTCTTCGGAGCGGAGCTGGTGCGACAAAGACCGGGGTTTCGCCGTGTCATGCACCATTTGCCTTTGCACTGGGGCTCTTTTCAGGAGCTGTGAAGCCATTATTATAATATGAAAAAGGTGTAAAGAAATACTCCCTTCTGGACACTGGAAGGGCAAATGAGGTGCAAGCTTTTTTTTCTTTTTTTTTTTTTCTTTTCTTCTTCTTCTCTCTCTCTTTTTTTTCCCCTCTCAGTCTCTCTTCTTTGCCTTTATGCACAATGTGCTCAGAAAGGGTTCGAGTCCCCCTGGTAAAAAAAAGTTGAAGGATGCCAAGGCGTTCGGTGTGCCCTTAGATAAACAGTTTGCCTTGGCTCTGCTCACCTCCTTTTGTGACTTCGCTGGCTGAAAAATAGCACAAGTATGTTCTGACCTCAGCTCCTCTCTGCTCACATTGTTTTCAAATAAGAAATTTCAAAGCCCAAGCCCCATCCTTGCTCTAAGTTTGCCGCAGGGACAGGGGTATCCAGAAGCACGGTGGCCAGCCTTGGTTCTGTCTATAACCCACCACTGAGAAGGGTCCTCGTGGGCTGCTTTCCGTGGGGCAGGGCACAGAAGGGGAAGATGAAAAGAAAGCCTTTCTTTTTTGGTCCTCGGCTGTACTAAAAATGACCTCCTCACGGTGCTGATGGGCAAGCCAAGTTCTTTTGTAAATTATGGAACCCAAGTTGAGACTTGGAGGCTGATTAAAATGAGCTTTTTTCTAACTAACTGAACAATAAATATGGCTACCACCGTCCTAAAAGGAGAGAGAGAGAGAACGCACAGAAAAAAAAAAAAAAAAAAAGATAAAGCTCCAAACTGGCTTGTTCCTCAGTGGTTATCGGGGACAGCCAGATTACATAGACAGCCAGCATTTGATTCTCAGGACTGCTAAAGTGTGAAGAACAGCAGTGACATTCTAGTCTTCAATAAATCACTATAAAAATGTTTATGAACCCTGCAATTTACTGTCTTTTAAATGCAAATTGAAAGGGGCACCATTGCAAGTGTAAAGGAGACCTGGGGTGGCCTGCAGGAATTATAAAATGTTGCAAGAGGTTTTGGAGATTGTGTGATCTCAAATGGGACCATTTCCAAATGATTTTGCATTTATACGTCTGTGACAGTTGGGTTAATTTATTAACGACATTGCTGTGAATTGTAGGGAGGTGGAGGCTGGCGTAGCCTTAACAGTGGCTTTGAATGAATGACATTTTCATTTCACTGAAGGAAGAGGGAAACTGGTGATTCAGAATCAAGATCCCAAAAGTTGTTTGGGCAAAATGAAATTAGAATGTGGTCCCTTCAGTGAAGTCAGCTCATGCACAGACCTTTTTTTTTTATTTTTGTTTTTGTTTTTGTTTTTAATGAAATCTGTCTTCGGAAATTTGAAGACTCATAGTGGTAACCCTGAGAAGGGCAGAATTTAGCCATCCTAAATAGCAAGAGAGACCCCCACCACTCCTTCCCAGCTGACTGCTCCCTAAAAGGCAGATCTTGCTTTATTTACGGTTTGGTCACCCTGGGGATATTTGTTCACCTTCATAGAGAGTGCTGGGCAGAGGGAGGAGTAGAGAGTGTGACAGAGTACTATTCCAAGGCAAGGGTCACCTCCTCCGAGCCATGTTACCTTGGCCAAATCTTTCTTTATACTTGACCCCCAGCTTCCCGACCTGTAAAACTGTTTGCTCTGAGTTTGCAATGAGTCGACACATATGGAAATTGCTCAGCACAGGGGCCAGACCAATGGGCCAGGACCCTTAACAGCTCCATTTTCCCCCTTCCCCCGACTCCCCACCACTTTCCATTCCCCTTACTTAATGTGGAGGGAGAGGAGGAGATGAAGAGACGGTGATCAGTTTACATCAAGATATGGGATAGAATTAAGGTGACATCCGTTCATGGAGATCCTGGTGTGTGTCACATCCCCCAAATGTGAATCAGGCAAATATGCACAGGTACAGTGAAAGAAAATAAACAGCCCATGAAAACAGGTTGCTCTGCAGTTCTCCCGACTGTTCCCTTCCCGCTTCCCACCTGCCTCGTATGGAAAACACCCAGAGTAGGCACTGTTTATCGAGCCATAGCTTGTGAAACATTTCCCCGGTCTCCACCATATGTGCGTAAATGCAGCAGAGCTGTGTCCTCACTTGCTGCTCCCGCAAAAAGCGTTTTGCTTGTTTTCAAACACAAGTGTCTCACGCGGATCGGAGGGCGAAGAGTGGATCTGTTCGCCTTGGCAGCCCCTCGCTCAAATGTGCATCTCTGGCAAGTCCTGTCTACGGATGGCTTTGCCACAGCGCGGGCTGTCAGATTCCAAAGTCATTATACCATCTGTTTTTCCAGTCTTCTGCTCTTCGGTGTAGACATACGTTCGAGGGAGTTGTGGGTATGATGGGGAGCACTTCTTTCCAGGGGAAGAGGAGGAGGAAGACACCCGTCCCCGCCTACTTCTCCAAGAAACCCCACATGAAACTGAAATAAAATTTTAAAGGATTCCAAAGTGAGTGCTCCTAGCAAGAAATTTTACCTTATGGGGTCATCTCCTGAAAAGCATGGCGATCAAAGCTTTGGAGACAATGTACCTCTTATGTTGATAGTAATCAGGGAGATGCATAGCTTGAATTTGTTGTCATTCTTACCCTGGTAGGTAACATTCAACAGAGTTTAAAAAAAAAAATAGTTTCGGTATTATCTCTGTGTATCCATATGGACCCTGACCTTGCCATTTCAGATTTTTATTTTATTTTTAACTTTCATGGTTCTTCGTTCTTTCTGGCTTTCACCTGAAGAACAGTGTGTATATGCAATGGTGCCTAGAAAATTGACTCTCGTGTTACTGATCACACCAAGAAGCCTAATGGATGGGGGATCTGTACGCATATTTATTCCTTCCTTTCCCTCCTGTTCCCTTCCCTTCCCTTCCCAACCCATCCCACCTCTACCCCCTTTCTTTTTATTATTCCCCTAGAAGGAAATATTCAGGCTGGCTTGAGGGAGGGTAGGTAGCACTGGTAAGGTCAACTGGGCATGGGATGAAGACGGGAATAGATTTTCTATGCACATTTCACGCTGCCTTCTTGGGAATTTCTGGATGCTTTGCAGCCTAATGCTTAGCCTCCAAAATTCTTTAAGAAAAATTGCACAATGTGAGTAAAATGGGGACGTCTTTCCCTTGCGCTTGTGCCCCACAACGTGTTGCAACACACGTCAGTGTTGCAAGGAGGGACTCGGACAGGAACATAGAGATAGAGGTGGTTAAGCACAGTGGTTAATTCCGGAGTCCTTCTGAGTTCAAATCTTGGCTTTACAACATACAATCCGGGCGCTATCAGGCCAGCTAATGGACTTAAACCTCAGTTTCTTAGTGTGTACAATGGCTATAATAATACCTCCTTCATCCAGAACTCGTGGGGAAGGTGAGGTGATTCAGTGCGGTAGGAAATTGCCCAGCACCGTGCTCAGCATAAACAAAGGGCTCTTGAATTGTGATCAATAGATAACATCCTCCACCTTGAAATGTGGAAGCAGGTCTTGCTTCAATTGAAGTAGCTTTTAAAAGCACCAATCTGATCTTGACCGTAGGGCATGTCTCTGAAATTCTCTCATGTTAGCGTCTCAGAAATCCCAGCACATCTCCAAGTCCCCATTAGGCAGGCAGCAGTGATGTGAAATTTGTCCTCACCTTTGCATACATGAACACCCACAGCGCCAGCACTAGAACCTGAAGGGCGGGTGTCAGTGGCCTTAAAGAACATCCCAGAGGTATTGCCAGAGCACCTACCCTTCCAGGAACCAAAGGGTTGTTGGGGTGGAGGGGCAGGTGAGTCTGGCAACATTCCAGAAGTGGGAAGCAAAAGTAGGTTCTACTACTTAGTGTGGCTGAAGACCAAGCTCAAGAGCCCAGCACCACTGGCTTTTCCCTTTTTACGGGATTCTTCCAAGAAAGGTTGCATCACTCATGCTTTTGCACAGAAGGTGACAGCGCATAGGGAAATATGGCATCAATGATTCCGAGTTTAAACGTTATTCAAGGGAGAGAGACCTTAATGTAAAGAAGTTTTGGGAATGCCTTATCATTTGTTCCTTACTTATATTTTTATTGTATACAGAAGAGTTCATCTCTGACAAAAATGGAGGTCTAATTATGTCTAAAAAAGTTCTTGCAATAAGAAAAAAAGTCTAAGTGATAAGAAAACAACGTTGTGCCATATTTTAATTGGCAGCATTTTTTTTCCTAAGTGGAAAATAAATAATGCCATCTACAATCTCAGACTCAGTAAAATACAGTATCTTATTCCCTGATGGAAATAGTTTCTTTGCGCTTTTGGGGTAAGAACCAGAATCCCCTGTGTGACTAGCTAGGCTTTCCAGGATTTGGCCCGTGCTCACCTCTCTAGACCATTCAGCATCAGCTCCCCACACCGCAGTCCTGGGTTTCCATGCTGCATCCACATCGGCACACCATCACAATCTCACCTCACAAGATTCCGCCTCTGCCTGGAATATTCTTCTTCCTTCTCTCTCCTTAGATCCCATCTGGGGCAGACAGGATAATGGCTCCAAAGATGTTGACATCCTAATTCCCACAACCTGTGACTCTGTGAGATCCTGGGGCAAATGGGGAATTTAGGTTGCAGAATGGAATTAAAGTGCTCGTCAGCTGAGTTTAAAATTGGGAGGTTGCCCTGGATTATCCAGCCAGGTCCACTTTAATCACAAGTTTCCTTAAATAGGGAAGAGGGAGGCAGAGGAGTCATAACCAGAAAGATGGCAGGGTGCAAAAGACATGGCCTGAGGTTGCCATCTTTGAAGGCGGAGGAAAGGGCCACGAACCACGGGATGCAGGTGGTCTCTAGAAGCCGCAAAAGGCAGAAAGTGAACTCTCCCCCCGCCCGCCACCCCGGAGCCTCCAGAAGGGAACACAGCTCTGCTGACACCTGGGCTGTAGCCCAGTGAGATCCATTTTAGACTCCCGACCTCTGGCACTGTAGGAAAATAAACTTGTGTTTTTGTAAGCCACTAAGTTTGGGGTAATTCATCAGGGCAGCCAGAGGAAACTGATGGGCCCTCCGAAACCCCCTTCCTCGGGGTGTTCTTCTCCAGCGTCCCCCAGGGGCTCTCGGAGCACCCCGAGCCTCTCCTCCACCCCACTTACTTGTGTGATTATTAATGCCTATCTCTGTCGTCGGACTGTCCACCCCATGAGGGCAGGCATAGTTTATGCTTTATTATGATATCCCCAGAGCCTAGGAGGACCTCAGCATTTGTAGAATGAATGAGGGAATGAACGAATGAATGCATGCATGGTGGAGTCTGTGAACATGTTCATTACTTAATCCCCAGGAGAAAGGGCAAGCCGCTGCCAGCTATAATGAAGCGCACGTACCCCACATCCGGTGTCAGCGAGGGGGCAGTGATCTGGTTTGCTGCTGAGCACACTTCTGAGTATGGAGTGAAGGAGATGCCATCCCTAACCCGGTCTGGTTAGACCCATGCCAGCAGCTCTGCCTCCCGCCCAAGACAAAGGCCTCCCCGCCCAACACACACGCACACACAAATGGAGCACACAATCAGCTGCCCCCCTCCATTACCCCCGCCCATTCTCAGCAGGGGAGTAAAGCTGAATATTTCTTTAAGGGATGCTGTTGAGTTTCTTCTGGTGGAGTGAAGGATTTGTAGCAAAACCCAGCATGTAACTTGAGTGTTCTGTGAAGCCAGATATCGGTGCCAAGCTAAATTTGTGTGTGCAGCTTCTGTTTAAAGCAATTATATAGTGTGTAATACCCAGTAGAGAAATTAAGCCGAAGTACATTTTGCCCATAGAGATTATCCTCTCAGTTGGATTTATTTTAAACAAGTTTTGCCCCTTATACATTAAGGTGCATGCAATAAATCACTTATGTAATAAACTACACTATATTATGTGGGAAAAAAAAAATGAGCCAATGGTAGGGGGAGAGTCTTCACATGGAGCCAGACCTCAGGCAGGAAGGGCAGGAGGGAGGGGAAGCATGGAGGGAGGAGGCGTTCTGCAGCGGGAAGCTGGAAAGGGTACAGGTGGCAGTCTTTGCACACGCTCAGGACACTGCTGTAGGGAGTCGCTTATATAATAACTGCAGAGGTGTCGCTTTAGGAGAAGTTACAGAGCTTGTCTTTCTAGAGCAGCCTCTTGGCCTGTCTTAATTACGAGCCATCCACAGTGAGCCTGGAGGGAACAAGAAAGATGTAGGATTTTATTAACAAGGAGAAAGTGGGGAGAGGTTGTGAGAAGGGGCCTGGGGTAATCACCACCCACCAGATTATAGGGATAATCTAGGAACTAGTAGAAGACATCCAGTAAAATTTGAACCTCCAGTGAACAATGAATGACTTTTAGTATAAGTATATCCCATGGCATATTGGGGACGTATGGTACTAACAAATTACTCATTGTTGATCTGGAATTCAGATATCCCTGGGCATTTGTATTTCTGTTTGTGAAATCTAACAACTCTTACCCTAGCAGAACTAACAATGATGACATTATTACAGCAGATAGATTATTTTGAGCTCTTACACTATGTAGGGCACTCTGTTAAGTGCTTCACATGCTTGATCTAGTTTACTCCTCACAAGCAAACTAGGAGGGTGGTGCCGTGTTTATACCCATTTCACAGAGGAGTAAACTGAGGTTTATAGAGGTTCAACCACATGCCCAATATCTCTCCATCTGTGAGGGGAAAAATCTAGGCTTCACACTGAGGCCATCTTGGCTCCAAAATGTGTGCCCATAATCATGAAGTTATACAACCTCTTCTAGATGCTGATTTGAAAAATAACTTTATGGGGGGCACCTGGGTGGCTCGGTTGTTTAGGCATCTGCCTTCGGCTCAGGTCATGATCCCGGGGTCCTGGGAATGAGCCCCACGTTGGGCTTCCTGCTCGGTGGGAAGCCTGCTTCTCCCTCTCCCTGTGCACCTTTGCTCCTGCTCTCTCTCTCTCTCTTTCTCAAATAAATCTTAAAAAAAGAAAAAGTAAAAGAAAAATAACTTTACGATGAAACATGGCAAGGGAGACTGTTCTCCTTAATGCAGAAACACAGTAGAGCTCAGAGATGCATGCTGTTTAGGGAAGAAAAATGATATCGCTCAGAAAATCATTTAAAAACTTCCTGGCGCACACGCCTGCCTCGCCACGGAGAGGATGCTGCGGGGCCGCGGAGCACAGTGCAGACCCCACTCTCTCCTGCCGAAGAACTGCCTTCCAGAACACTCCTCTGCGGAGAGCAGAGAGAAGCCACCCCAATTTACATGTTTGTCATTCTCTAACTTTGAGAGCCCAATAAAACCGAGTGCTTAGTAAGAATCAGACATGGATAGGCTGCTTGTAATTTATGATTTAATGCAGCATAGTGTAAAAATAGGCAGTGGCACTGAAAGGCAATCAAACTCTATTGTCACCAGGAATGGGGGGAATGGGGACGTGATCTGACATTTGCTGACGGCCCGCTCCGTGCCAGGAACCTTACATCCACGGGCTCGTTTCATCTCCCCGTTATCCGTGGGGGGCCTCTCTCCTTTATCTATGGCTGAGAGACAAAGTACCCCACAATTCCCTGGCTTAGAACAATGGCTGTTTTACTACGTATCATGATTTTCTGGCTCAGGACTTTGGATAAGGCGGGGCCAGTTGAATCTCCTGCTCCACGTGCCATTGATGGGGGTCACTTAGTGGTGCTCAGGTGACGGGAGTGGTGCTCAGGTGTCTCAAGGGTCTAAGATGGTTCTCACACGCCCAGTGCCTTGTCAGCCTAGCAGGGAAGGGTGGGCTCAGCGAGGCTCCAGCACGGTGGTGGGCTTAGTGTGGTTGGATTCCTGGAAGGCAGCTGTCCCAGCCACACGGCAGAAGTATGGCATTTCTGACCTAGCCTCAGAAGTCATAGGGGGTCACTCCCAGTGCACGCCATTGGGGGACGCTGTCGCCTCTGTACTTCGTGGGGGAAGCAGTCCCAAACCCACCAGATCCAAAGGGAGGGACACAGACTCCACTTCTTGATAAGAGGAGTATTGAAGAATCTGTGGCCGGATTTTAGAACTGTCTTGGGGTCTCCCCCCTTTGCTCTTTCCTTTGTTTAAAAAAAAAAAAAATGCTCTCATATATCTCTGCATTGCCGGGTGCTCCTTGCCTGTAAAGGTCTTTCATATGTTCCTATTTTAAAGTCAGCTGATCAGCAACCGTAATTCCATCTGTGATCTTCATCTCCCTTTGCCTAGTGACCTAACATATCCATAGGTTCTGGGGATGAGGACATAGACATCTTTGGGGGGAGACATTCTTCTGCCTTCCATAGGCACTCTGTTAGCTCCTCAAAGAATGCATCCACACTAAGTGTGCCCCATCCTCAACATGCTCTGGCTTCCCAGGCCCCTCTGTGATTGTTTGCACACCACCGGCATTATCTTTACTGCCTCTCTACCTGCGTCAGGCAATTCCTGGAGACACGGCCCCTGGTTTTGTTATAGCTCACTCGCTGTGGTCTCCCAGTGCATACACAGAGCTGCATCTAGCACAGAGACGACGCTTCGTGTGTAATTGTCGAAGGAATAAAAGTGCCTGGGGCAATACTAAACAGTGACCCGTACCCTGGATGCTACCTCCTCCAAGGAGAATTCCTGGGGTAACAGAGAATCTATTCATGTCTGCCAGGCAGACTTGAATCTTTCTAAAGGAGCGTAGAAGCAGAGCCAAAAAGTACACGGGGGCAGGAAAAGCTGTGGTCAGAGGCAGACCCTGTTAGCGTTGGCCCCATCAGCCAGGGTCTGCTGGTTTTCATTATAGCCCTGGTGCGGCGAAGGACACGGTGTGACTGCGGGCACGCGTCAGCGTTCCCATCCCTCCGGATCCCCCGCACTTGCGCGCTCCTTTTCCCTCTTAAATATCCTTTTGAAGCCCAGATGTTCAGTCTGCCCCAACTTCTGTTTATACTGGTGCCGAGTGAGGGCTGCTCAGATTCTGGGAGTTTCACGGGAAGGTATTAAATGTGTTTTGCAAATACTTGAAAGTCCAGCTGTGTATGTTTTAGTTTTATATTTAGCCTTGAATTAGAGACTCCATATACCTCAAGTAATCAAAAGGCACAGCAGGGACTTGCGTTTCCCTTTACGTTTGCTGGGGCCGTGCACCCAGGTGAGATTTTATTTGTAATTTTTTTTTTTTTTTTTTTGGATCGGTTGTTTAATTCCACAGCTTAATTCTGGCCTTTATGCTTTTAGAGGTCCCCTCTTGTGTTTCAGAAAGTAGTTACTGTTGTTTTTCCTGTCACTTGAATTTAATAAAAGCAAAGGGAGCTGGGAGGGGAAGAAGGAATATTTGCACCTTTCTGTACCAGCCCCAGGGCTGAGCACATGGTGCGGCTATCTTTCAGCGCACCCTTTTGAAGAAGGAGACTGGGTCCCAGCAAGACCCAGGAGCTCCGAGCTTCTTGCTTTTGTCCACTTTTGGCTGAGTGCCATCTTGCTCTTGGGCTGCAAACCCGACCTTTGCGCTTCCTGACACCACCTACTCCCACCTCCAGCAAAGGTCCCCAAGAGCCTCTTCCAGGCCAGAGTCCTAGGCTGCTTGCTGACCCACGGAGGAGAAGGAACACGTGATTCCCCAGTATCACTTAGTACCCATGTTGAAGGGCAAAGTCACGGGAACAGGGTAGCCTGTAGCCAAGGATGAGGCACAGTATGTGAGTTTCCTTAGGCCTGCTTTCACAAAGTGCCACACAGTATCCGGCTTAAAACAATGGAGATTTACTGTCTTTCAGTTTGCGAGGCTGGAAATGCCAAATCAAGGTGTTGGCAGGGCCACGCTCTCTCTCGGAAAATTCTAGGGGAGAATTCTTCCTAGATTCTGGTGTTTCCCAGCAATCCTTGGTCTTTTGTGGCTTGTATATACATCACTCCGTTTGTTTGTGAGGCCCTGTCTTAGTTTTCTATTGCTGCTGTAACAAATTATCACAAGCTTAGTACCTCAAACAACCCAGATTTATTATCCTGCAGTTCCACATGGCAGAGGTCCAACATAAGTCCCAAGGCAGAGATCAAGGTGTGGTCAAGGCTCTGTTCCTTCTGGAGGCTCTGGAGGGAATCGCTTCTCTTACCTTTCTCATCTCCCAGGGGTCTCCCACGTGGCTCAGGGCCCCCTTCTTCCATCCTCAAAGCCAAGAACATGGGGCTGAGCCCTTTTCATGCTGAAATCTTTCTGGCTCTCTTTTCAGATTCCCCCTTTCACTTTTAATTTGTGATTTTGTGATTTGTGATTACATCGGGCCCAATGGATAATCCAGGATAATCTTCCTATTTTAAAATCGGCTGATCAGCACCATAATTCCATCTGCGATTTTAATTTCCCTTTACCTTGTAACTTAACATATCTGCACATTTTTGGAATTAGGTTGCAGATGTCTTTTGGGGGGCCATGATTCTGCCTTCCACAGGCACCTTGTCACCTGCCAGGCACTATACTAAGCAGAGATGATACAACAGTAAATGATGCCAGCAAGACCCTTGTGCTATGAAGCTTATGTTCTAGTGAGGGTGAAGGGCATTGAAGAAGTCAGCAGGCAAATACTGTAATTACAGGAAGTGTGAGTGGTGTGGGTGAAGGTCAAAAAAAAGTGCCGTGATGGAGAATAATGATGGGAAGGACTCACATAAATAATCAGGGAAAGCCTACTGATGAACCCTAAAGCATGAAAAGGGCCCATCATGTGAAGAACTGGAGAAAGATGTTCCGGGCAGAAGAAACAGCAAACACAGTGGCCCTGAGGCCTTTAGAAAAATCATCCTGGCTTCCTTCTGTAAAATACATGGGAGAAGGCAAGTGAGAATGATTGTTCTTAGCTGTTGCAGTGATCCAGGAGAGAGGTGACAAAGGCCTTGTATAGCAGGTTGGAATCATAGTACCCAAGGATAGTCAGGCCCTAATCCCCATTCTATAGAAAAAGGGCATTTTTTAAAAAGATTTTATTTATTTATTCATGAGAGACAGAGAGAGAGGCAGAGGGAGAAGCAGGCTCCCTGCGGAACAGGGAGCCCGAGGTGGGACTCAATCCCAGGACCCCGGGATCGTGACCTGAGCCGAAGGCAGACGCTTAGCAGACTGAGCCACCCGGGCGCCCAAAAGGGCAGTGTTAGATGGGATTCAGTTCAGGATCTTGAGACAGGGAGGTGGTCTGGGTGGACCCTAAATGTACTCACAAGGTCCTCATAATAGAGATAGAGGAAGGTTTGACCCGAGAATTAGCAAATGTGATGACAGAGGCAGGGGGCTGGAACGATTGAGGAAGGAGTCATGGGCCCAAGAAGACAGGTGGCCTCTGTCAGCCGGAAAAGGCGAGGGGATTGATTGTCCCCTAGGGCCTCCAGAAGGAAGTGGCCCAGCCAGCGCCTTGACTCTAGCCCAGTGAAACTGATTTCAGCCTCCTGGCCTCCAGCATTCAAAGAGTTCTTGTGTTGTTTTAGTGGCCAAGTATGTGGTAATTTGGTAGGGCGGCCCTAGGATGTCCTCTTGGACAGAGAGCAGGAGTCCTTGACAGAGGCCGAACTTGGTCCCGTTGGGGTGTGGGGAGAGTCGAGGGACAGAGGACTCGAGATGAGCCTGTGGTCCCTACTTGGGTGACTGGATGGAGAATATGGTGTTAACTGAGTGAAAGAGAAGCAGAGGGAGGAAAGAGAGCTTAGTTTCAGGTGTGTTGCGGCTGAGAGAAAGGTTGAGGCCCAGCAGACTTGGACGTGTGAGCCTGGAGCTCAGTGGGTCTGGGCTGAAGATCCGACATCAAGCCCAGGGCCTGGAAAGTTTAGGCACTCACTGAATGAATGAATCAATGAGTCACTGAATGAATGAACAATTGATATTAATATGGGAATCTTCTGTGAATGGTGGGAGCTGACACCATCAGATCGGATAAGAATACTCAGAGGTTCATGTTTCTGCTTAAAAATATATCCCTGAATCCTTGTCTTATTTAAAGAAAATTTCACTTTGGCCTTACTCTACCTGCATGCCCCTGTGAGTTTTGTCCTCTGGGGACCCATCTTACTACCTCTCATCCCCCAACCAATGGGATGCCACCTTTGGACACTGGCAGTTTCCGGGCCAGACGATGCTAAGAGAAGCCACTGCAATCATCAACATGTAGGAACCTTAGTAAATAAGCTAATAAGCCTTTAGAAATGATATATGCTTAAACCTCACTGCAGAGTTAATGGAAAGGGAGACAATCCTGGGTGGTCCTGTTATCAGATGAGGAAACAGACGTAGTCAGCTCAGTTGCCCAGGATCTCATCGCTGCTCAGCGACAAAACCAGGATGTGAATTGACAGCTCTTTCCAGGATACAGAAGCTATTTAATATTTATCATCTTACTAATAATAGTAGAGAAGGTAAATCATAATAACAACTGCCCGTTATTAGTGCCTCAGTATTCCAGGCTCTTTCCCAAGCACTCTGCATGCAGACGATTCCTCCCACATGTTAACAGCTCCACTAGGAGCTAGTCACTTTCAGTGTATTATCTCTGTTGCTGCACAGCAAGTGAGCACAAGGTTAAAACGTGTATATATTATCCAGTGGTCCCGCAGGTCAGAAATACAGGCCCAGCCTAGCTGTGTCTTCCTCTCACGGTCTCGGGAGGCTGAAATCAAAGTGTCAGCCAGAGCTGGGGTCTTCTCAGAGGTTGTGGTTGTTGACAGAAGTCATTTCTTTTTGACAGTAGGGCCGTGCTCTGCATTTTCATGCCGGCTGTTGGCTGGGGGCTGCTGTCAGCTCCTAGGGGTTGTCTTCAGGTTCCGGCCATGTGGCCTTTTCCGTAGATGCTCTCACAACGTTTGCACCTTCCACACCACAGGAGAATCTGAATTTCTCTCCTCAGGGAGGGCCCATGTCCTTTAAGGCTTCACCTGATTAGGTCAGGCCCACCCAGGATCGTCGCTCTTTTGATCGACTGAAAGCCAGCCACTTTGGGACCTTAATTACGTGTACAGAATCTCTTCCTTGTTGGACAGAGTAATCCAATTGTGGGAGCAAGCCATCCCATCATATTCATAGATCCTAACCACACTCAAGAAGACTATGAGGGTGTATATCTTAGGAGGTGGGATTTTTGGGGGCCATCTTGGAATCCTGCCAATCATAGTCTGAAATTCCCATTTCACAGATATTGAAACTGAGATTTAGATGTATGATGCGACTTACCCAAGGACACGGAAGGGCAGAGCTGGGATTCAGGTCTGGGCCCATCGACTCAGGAGCCCATGCTTCCAATCCCAGGCTGTACCACCATCACACACTCATCCCCCAGCCTTCACCTGAAGGCGCTGACCTTGCTGTTTGCTGCCTCCACAGAAGTGCAGGTAGCTGCACCTGCCCCAGGCTTTGTCCTCCAGCTTCTCCAGCTTCCACCTGCGTCCACAGAGCAGAAGGGAACTGAACAGGCGCCAGTGTCTTTAAATGGAGCCCTATTTGTACAGTGAGCAGCACGTGCACAAAAAGGCAAGCTAAAAATGTTCACGACCTTCTAAAAATGGAATGATGTGGCCAGGTATTGAGTCAGCCCCGTGATGCTAGTGAAATCATCCTAATTCAGGGTCAGATTTAGTCCTCATTAAACACATTCTAACTTGATCACAAACAAATCTCGTATTCTTTAGAGGAATCAACGGAGCTTGCCCAGAGGGTGGTTGGTATCAGTAGCCACCTACTCTCCCAGACTGAAGAGATGGTCACCTTACCTGCTAAAAAGCCCCCCCACTCACTACGTGGACTATTTGGAGCTGCTTCAGCGAAGCAGGAGTGAGGTGTGAGGGCCGGTGTGCTTGAATGCTGGCAGGGATTCGACCTCAAAGCCTGGAAGTTTGTCCAGCTCTTGGCAGATGAGTGGGAGCTTCTGGAATCCATGTGGCTGCGGCCGCTGCTCCATGTTCTGGCTCTTGTGCCCGAACATGGAAACATGCATTAATCTCTGAGTGCTAAGAACTGTAAGAGCATGACGAGGTGTAAGGAAACACAGGGCCTGCCCTCGGGGGGCTTTCACGCTGGACATCCATCAGATATCCATGCAAAGACACATACTGTTACAACTAGGGCACAGTTATGAAGGAGAGATACACAGGAGACCAAACCCAACAGGGAAGTTGTGACCTCATCTGGGAAGGTTGTTGGAGAAAATGAGGCGTGAGCGGATTGAGATCTGGCATTGCTCAAGTTAAGAGAGGAATTTGATCATTTGTCTGTTAATATGTGACCTTGGGCGAGGCATTGAGCCTCTCTGAACCTCAGTTTCCTCTTCAGAAAGAAAATGGAATGGCAGAATAATGGATCTTGAGCATGGTGAGTTTTAAGCTGCTCTCCCTGAAAAGGCTGACCCAGCTGTCCATTCTTGTTTTTGCCCTCAAAATCCTCTTATGTTTCCTCTCTACCTTACTCATGCCTGCATTAAATCAGTCAATCAATCAATCAGTCCATGAAGCACATGTTTGTTTATGAGTCTGGCTTCCCTACGAGGCTTTATTGAGCATCTCTTGTGTGAGGAACTGGTCACTCAGAGATGAGAAGAATACCCAGGAAGAAAGGGACTATGGCATCAGGGAGCAGCTTGTGTTGAGGGAGGGGTTCCCCCCAGCATTGGGGTGCAGGCAGCGGCCAGGGCTCTTAACTCAGCGAGGCACCTGGGAGGACACAGTCTTCACCCAGAGACCCATAGGACTGCATTTGTTACTCGGGAAGCAGGGCCTGGCCCCAGAGAAGGGCCTGGGGTGGGTCTGTGAGTGACAGCAGGGAATGCTTCCAGCCAGGGGATCCTCCAGAGAACAAAGAAGGTTAAAGCACCCGCCTCGCTGGGGCGGGACAAAGAAGCAGACTGGTCACAAACAGGAGACAGTGTATGAGAAGGTGATGAGTGTCATGGAGAACAATTAAGCAGGAGGAGTAGGCAATGCATTTGTTCACCAGCTGGTCGGGCCAGTCTCCAGAAAGGGAGGTTTGTGTGGCAGCGGCAGGTGGATGGGGACCCTGCAGGTGCCTGGGAGGAGGCTTCCCGGCAGAGGGGACATGGATGCCCAGGTTCTCCAGACGGAGCAAGGCTGTAGGGTTGGAGGACAGTCTTCTGGCGGGAGTGGGGGAGATGGAGGCAGAGTGAGCGGGCTTCTACCCTGGGGGAAACGGATGAAGATGTGTGAGAGCTCTACATAGAAGGGCAGCCGGATCAGCTTCTGATGATGGTTACTTCCAACATCTATCACCTCTTCTCTCAGAACGCAGATATGTGTTCATACATCTCTATATATAGGATGCTGCATCTTTATATATAATATGTACGGTTATATATTTTGTGCATATACACACTTTTCTTCAAACCATCTAGAAGTTGCAGATTCCATAACAGTTGACCTCGACATTCCCCAGCAGGCATCTCCTAAGAGCGGACACATCTGTCCGCAGAGCCGTCGCACACCCACAATGCCATTTTCGCTCCCAGAAAACCAGCCCTATCCCAATAATACCTAACACGCGGTCTGCATTCGACTGTCCGCATGGTGCCCCATCCGTCCCCTGTAGCTTCTGTCGCGGTTTGATTCAGAATCCAGCTGAGAAGCACACTGCTTTGGGTTTTCATACCCCTGCATTCACCCTTTACCCAGAACTATTTCTTTGCTGTCGTCCTGGCCTCGTGACCTTGACCTTTCGGAGGAGTTCAGGGATCCTTCTGGCCTCCGTTTGAGAAGAAACCTGGGCTGGCAGCAGGTTGCTCCTGGCCAGCACTGTCCAGTGGGACTTGCTGCCTGGTGGGCATCTCCCTTCTCTGCGCTGCCTGATGCGGTCGCCGCACACCACCGCCGAGCGCTGGGCATGGGACTGGTGCGACTGAGCATCTGACTGGCGTTTTACTTACTTGTCACTAACTTAAAGTGCCTGTTGTGGCTAGTGGCCACTGTCCTGGGCAGTGCAGCTCCAAGCTGAGAGAGCACTGTGAGTGGCCAGTGAATAAGGAATTGAAGGCAGAGGGTGGGGAAAACGGGGCAGAAGGAACAGTATATACAAAGGGCTACATGTTCCCTGAAGTAGGAAACACACCTGCTCCCTCTTTCCTGCGAGTTGCGTCCTCTCCCAACAAGGCCCATGGAGGAATGGGCCACTCTCTGTAAGCCTGGCTGAAGGAGGGCATAAAGAAAGTCCGCTCCATCCGGCAGTAACTTGGTGGCTGACCATAAAGGCCCTTGACAGTTGCCCATCTCCACCCCGACCCTCTTCTCCTGACCCTCCTTTCAGGGGTTCTGCATCTGGTGACCTGTCCACCCACCCCAAGTTCCAGCCCCAGAACGGTCCCTCTCTGTGTCCTCCTGAGGAGCGAGAGTCCATGCATGCCCATCTGTCCTCGGAGCGGTCTGTTACACCTGCAGGCTCTGCTGGGGAGTGGGGAGTGGAGCTCTGATCTCTCGGACCCCAGACTCTCACCCCCATCCTGCCCCTCCTCCTTCTAGTACCTTTTCTGTTTTGTTTTGTTTGTTTGTTTGTTTTTTCCGGTCCTCTTTTTCTATGTGCTTTTCTTGAGTCAAACGCAAGTCCTCCATGAAGTAACTCAATGCCCAGGCATCTGTGACCAGGGCATCATATACGTGCACACACTGATGACCAGGGACACTGCTGATTATCTGGGCTTCCACCTGGACCCACCACTCTCAGCTCATGCACAAAGGGTTAAATCTTGCAGCGACTGGGACCCATCTACCCGTGGAGCTGGGTTTGCATCACAGGGTGCATTAGTCCACCCAAGTTTACTTGGAGAACCGATCCGAGATCAGATGGGAGCTCCCAGAAGCAATTGCAGGTTCATTTGATGCTTTTATTAGCTCATTTCTGCGTATTTTTCTTTTATCCAAATTGCCTACAACCTGGGAAAGGTTGGGGTCCTCTCCGTTCTCCTTCTCATTCTCGTGCTGCCTCCCCCCCAGGTGTTTGCAATCACATATTTCTCATTCGGTTTCTGGGTCTGCTGACATGAGCACCAGAAACACTTCCTCCCCAGGGAGGAGAGGAGGACGCTCTGCAATCTGTAAGGATTTTTCCTCTCTTCCCTTTGTCAGCTGGCCTGCGATGTGCTTCTCGGGCAGTAATTTAGAGACTGTCAGTTTCTGAGAGCGGCTGGGGAGCCGAGCCATAGCCTGCATCGCCTCGCTTCAGCTGGAGTTGGGTCTTGGAGCTGGCATGCAGCGAGGTCTCTTTCTGGGAAGGGCTGGTCCTATTTAAGCAAGGCCCTGGGTTTTGTCAAGTTTGAAAGGTTTTCAACATCTTCCCGAGATGGTGGTCGTGGGAGGGGTTGTTATGACACATCGGTCTGGAGAATGCTGTGCCCGAGTCGTGATTTATACCAAAAGATCCTTTCCTGGGGAGGGTTCCGCTAGCAGCCGGGCACTAAGACATTATTAATGCTTTCCTGTTTTCTATTGTCCCTGAATGGAAAAACACTTTGGAGCCCTTAAATTTTCTCAAGATGTCTGTGTTTTCCTGGATCATCCCTCAATTTTCCATGGTATGAAAAATGTAAATGTTGCTACATTTGGTTCAGGGAATCTGGCAGTTCCTGCAAATCCTTTTAAGATTTGCAGTCCCACAGATGCTTTCACCTGGAGAATCCCCGACTTGGCAAAAACAACCCGATTCCCAGTCTCTGCTTTTTTGAGCAACTACTGAATTCCCGCGGCTTTGCATACATTATTGATCACGCTTTATAGCATTCCTTCAAAGGAGACGTTACTGTCCTAATTCTAGAGCTGGGAAAAGTAAAGCACCAAAATTAAGTCACTTTCCCATGAATGCACAGCTAGGAAGTGGGTTCCAGTCCAGTTTTGGCTGATTGCAAGGCTCCCGATTATGCTCTCCTTCCTTTTTGTTCAGTGTACATTTACCCAGTTCTCTTTTACAAGTACTTGTTTGTACCAACTGTTCCAGCAAGCATTTATTTAAAATAGTGAATAGCCGCGGTTATACCGAGAAGGAGGTTGTAATGCTCCACGATAACCCAGGAGAGAGATGTATGCCCCAAAGTCACCTTTGAGTGATCAAAGACAGAAAGGCAGAGAACTGATGACCAAGCGTGACATGCAAGGAGCTTCTTCTGCCTCCTACTGTCATCCAGGACCCCCGTCCCCCCCAAATGTTGATGTGTAAGAGGTCATTGGACGCTTCTGTCCATTTGTCTGCAATTTGCCATTGCATTGTTACAGTATGGAGTACTTCTCCTGCGTTTCTGTTGTATTCTGGACATAGGCCCTGGAGATGGAACAGGGAATGAATCACGTACAGTGCCTGACTTCATGGACCTTCCAGCTAAGGGGGAAAAGCAAAACGTTGGAATCAGACAAACTTTGGCTGCAAAATTCCAGTTTTATCATTTTTTCCCAGCTGTGTGATCTTCAGCAACTTATCTGGTTTTCCTTGAAAAAAAAAAAAATTGGGGGGGGGGGAAATAGTAACAGTATTCTCCTTTCTAGTGGCTTTGCAGGTTCAAGAGTTAACCTGAGCGCCTGCTGCATAATAGGTCCTCAATAAACATTAAAGTCTTGATTTCTTTTTCTTCCAATGAGCAGTCGCTTTTCTGAGAGAAACGGCACAGCAGATGGATTGGGAAGGTGCCTCCGGGAAAAAGCCTGTCTCAGCTCAGGAGCTGCCGGTTGGGTTTGGTTCTGTCATCTCTAGCAAGAGCTGGAAATACAGCACACAGCTAGATTTTTCTCTCTCCCAGGCTGTCTTTTTAATCTTCTGATTAAGCTAACAGTTACATCCAACAGGCCCTGAATGGTTGAGAGAGGAAGGTTGTGCTGGCAGAGACTGAGGGTTTCTATAACACCTCCTACCCGATGGGAGGTAATGAAATATCATTAGAGATTATCTCCTCCGTTTTGATTGGAACTGCTGTTTAGCCTCCCTCCCCCTGGAGAGAAGCGTAGGTGCATCTCATGGTCACTCTCTTTCCCATGAGCAAGAGCTCCCCTTTGTGAACTTTCCCTCTTCCCAAGTCCCCAGGCCCATCTTGGCCCAACCAGTCCCTCTTAGAAGATGGCCTCACCTCCTCCTTCTTAAAAAAGATTCAGGTCTTGTGACCTGGATTTTCATCCCCAGTTCCCATCTTTGTATCTTTTCTCATCGTCTCATTATATAGTTCCGAAACAGGCGCTTCCACCTCTGAGCTTGTCTCCATCCCCCACCTCATGCCCAACCCGCCTCTATCCCAAGGAATCCCCGGTCGACCCATGTGCCTTCTGGAGTAGTGGGTCTGTCACCTTCCTTTAGAGATTTGGAGTAACCAAAACAGCTACCCTCAGTACCTTGAAAATGGATACGGTGGGTTGTATATTTCTTCTAAAGTGGTACTTTGTCTCAGAAACATGGAGTTTGGATCAGGCCTTGGTGGGTGTTACTCCCAGAGCTTCATTAGAAAGAATGCTGTACACACCAGCATTCACTGTAGGCTGCGTAGACCATTTGCTTCTATGTTACCTAGCTATGTTAGCTACCCATCCATGCATCCCGTGCCTTAGTCCACAAAAACTGGAGGTGGCCTGGAGCTGGAATCAGCAAACTGTTTCTATAAAGGGCTAGGTAGTAAATGTTACAGGCTTGGCAGGCCATATGGTATTTGTTGAAACTACTCAGCCTTCAAATACAAAAACAGCTATATACAACACATCAATTAGTGAGCAAGGCTGTGTCCCAATAAAACTTTATTTATGGGCACTGAAATTTGATTTTCATGTGTCAAGAAATTATGTTCTTTTGTTTTTGTTTTTTGTTTTGTTTTTGGTAAAGCCATTCCGTAAAAGCCTTCGAGTCTTTCCATGATTGCAAGTTTTAATTTGGATATTTCCACCCACCTTATTTGCAGAGTCAATCCTCAGTAGGTTATACATAAACAGGTTGGTGAGCTGGATTTGTCCTGTGAGACATAGTGTGCTGACGCCTGGCCAAGGGGGCTGATAAGCAAAGAAGTAGTAAAATATACGTAAAGATAAAAACCAGGCAAAAATAGAGTCAAACACGTATTTGCAGGCCACAGTACCCAAAAAGATTATGTATTTGAACGAAAGATTTGACTCTGAGTTTCCTGGTAGACAAAGCCAAAAGGGAAACAAAATCACTTACATCGTTTACTGGCCATTAGGTCAAAAATAAGTCACTTCTTCATGGGAGGTGGAGGTACCATGGCCTTCTGGGTTAAACACGGTAAAGAAATTTGATTTTCTTTCTGTCATTGAGCCCCCATTTATCTCACCCACACCAATGCTAGTCTCAGAGTATTTGCTCTACAATGTAAAATCAACAATCAACCATTTTCTGGTCATTGTAGTGGTGTGAATTATAATATCTGACGGTTGTTAATTAAATACCTAGTCATGCTCTGGAGCTAAAGCCAAATAGTGCTCTGCAAACATTATGATGTGTCAGTAATCAATGTGATTTGTATAATTTGTGAGTGATCAGATACTTTATCCAAAAGCAGATTATTGATGTCCATGGGTATCTTGGGAGAAATTGCCACTTGGTCTGTGTCTACATAGACCCAAGAGAAGAAGAGATTTGACAACGGTCTGATTAATTGAATCAGTGGTTTGGGGGAGTGGGCTGTCTGTATTGATCCAATTAAATAGATAATTGTCAGAATTGAGGTCATGTCTATAAGACACCACCATTTCAAAACCAAAGAGATTGTTTCAAATATATAATGCTCACCCAATCAATGGTGGCTGCCTCCTCCACGTGAAATCAACCAGAAAGTGATTGATTCTATAGAGCTATAAGCCAGGGTCTTTCCTATTTTCAGCAAACAGTTATGTGCTAAATACAGTGCTTTGAATTTTTTGTTCCCCATAGACCCAAAGGCAGTGATTCATTATGCAAATAAGGGCGATGGAAATATTCAAATCAGAAGTTGGAATGACACAAGACTCCAAATAGTCCCTTTTAAGGGGGGAGGAAAAGAACCCAAAAAGGTAGGCAAGCTGTGTTCTCCATATCTGTGAGCTGTGTGAGTATATTGGATAAGCAGGGTGGACTCTGGTATTGCAGGTACACTGAAAGGCAGACTTTAGCTCCTGGTTAGTGGTCAAATAGAAAGGGAAAAGGAGAAAAAAAAAAAAAAGTAGAAGGTTTGACTTTAATTTCCATATCAGATTTGAAACCCAGTCTCACCACTAGCTGGTGATTTTAGGCAAGTTAGGCAACCTCTCTGATCCTCAGTGTTCTCTCATCTATCTAATGAGGGTAAACATACTTAAATCTTTGGGCAGCTGTGTCTATACCAAGCACACAGTCAAGGTTGGTTAGCCTGACCCTTCTCTACTGACCCCCACTGAACAAAGGAACTTGTTGCTCACATTCCTCATCTGAAACATGATCAGAGACCTGCCATTGTTAGCTTATATGCTGTAGCGGTCAGTATTCACTAGACAGCCGATGAACACCTGCCAGCTGTGTCACAGTGAACAATAACTTAATTTTTGTGCCTCAGTTTCTTCATCTGTAAAGTGGGGATGATAATCCCACCGTAGGGTAATGAGGAGGAGTAAATGCATCAGTAATACAGGTATAGCATTAAAAGACCGGCCAGGCACATGGAAACTGATCTATAAATGCTACTTATTGTTATCATCCTCTGTTAGTAAATCATTGTTTTGGTTTGCTTGGTAGAGAGAGAGAGATGGGACACTCCAGGCAAATGAGATAATAAAATCAATAGACAAAAAAAAGCCGGGGTGGGGGGAAGTGCTGTAAAGGGAAACTCTATGCAGATATGAGGGAGCGTGCCAGTGCCTAAATTCATGCATCTTCCCACATGCTAAGTAGATTCTTCTCTGTGCCCACCATTTTGGAATCTCTCTGAAAATAAGTGGCCACCTTTGGGTTTGGTGTATTTAATTCTACCACAGAAGTATAGAAAGCAGGTAGCTTGCTGTTTATAGATTTTTTTTTAAATGAAGGAATATGTTAATGAGCTTAGCTTGACAAGGAGCTAAGGGGATTCTTGACATCAAATGGTGGGTAACTAAATAGGTCACCCCAAGTTGTTTAGCAAGGATGGAAGACCAAGGGGATACAGAAGCTCCAGAAATTTGTTCTCAGGGAGGGCAGAAGATGTGGTGTTTGGGTTTTCTTGTTGTTTCATCCAAAGTTGTGTCTGTAATGTTGGTCCAGTGCTTGGCTCATAGACGGCGTTTATTGTACACTTGTTGAAGGAAGGAAGGAAGGAGTGAGGGTGTGAATGCCATGCCTGTACAGTGAAAAGGCATCCTACACATCTGTGTGCAGTAGAATTGGCTTTCAGGCACTTTGACTTCCTTCACTTGACACATTTGTGAGTCTCTGAGTGCCACACTGGGTAACCATTGCTGGCTGCAAAGACCAGGGGCACACGGTCCCTGCTCTGAAGAAGCTCACACTATTCAGGGCTCTTCACTTTGTGCCACAGACAACCTTGCGCCCCTAGTGGGACCTGTAGACTGCTTCTCAGAATAATGTTTTTATTTTTTTTTCCCAAAATAATGTTTTTAAATGCATAATATAAAATACATAGAATCATGGGCGCCTGGGGGGCTCAGATGGTTAAGTGTCTGCCTTCAGCTCAGGTCATGATCTCCTGGTCCTGGGTTCGAGCCCTGCATTGGACTCTCTGCTCAGCGGGGAACCTGCTTCTCCCTCTCCCTCTGCCTTTCCCCCACTCTCTCTCAAATGAATAAATAAAATCTTTCAAAAAAATAAAATACATAGGATCACAAAGGAAACCTACTGAAATATAGTCACCCAAATATTAAAACAGGTGATCTGGTAATAAATGTTCTTCCTAATTAACCCGTTAAATAACTCATCTAGTGGTGGGTCCATTAACTGCTAATTATCAACGTAGTGGTTGAAAATGATATTTTGAGATATCAGCTGCAACCCCCATGTCATATGAAAATATCTGTGATTTCTGCAAGGACAAACTCATGGATGCCTCTCATGTTATAGCAGCTTGTTGCCCACATGGAGGAAACGGTACATTCCAGTTAGGGGTTAATGAAATAAAGATGTGATATTTTGTCCAGCCTAGGACACCCTCTCTCTCTAGAACTGCACCCACAGACACTCAGATGAAGGACGCTGCTAGAGTGTGAGCTGGTTTCATGCTGACAGAGCGTTGCAAGGACCTGGCAAGAGGTGCCAGTACAAAGAGGCAGGAGCCAAAGTCACCTGAGCCAGAAGCACCTGGGGACAATGGCAGCACCTGCATCCCCGGTTCTCCGAGAACAAATGCTCATGTCAGGGTCTCACCCCAGGCACGTAGTAGGTGCTTCGTCCGCAGTAGCCATTATTGCTGACCAGCTGTGACAGATGAGCAGATGAGCGGGAGGGGGAGAGGCAGAGACAGAGAGGGTTGCAGGTGGCAGGTGTCCTCCAGGCAGAGTGAACCTCAAGTGCCGAGGAGCACGGAGCACTCAGCTTTTGCCAGAGGATGAAGGGGCGGGGCGGGGGGGGGGTGGTCACAAGTATGACAATTGAAGCCTCAGGCTGGCTTCAGCTACTGGTGCACTCAGATGGCAAGTGTCTGGGACACTGCTGCCTGTGAGGGGGGGCCAAAGAGGGGGGAGAGAACCTTCTGGCAATCAGGATCAGGCCTGTTGGCTTATCTATAATTTCTTGGACATGCCCCCGTAGCTAGTAAATAAAGCTGTCTACTTTAAATTTTGTCCCAGCGTCCTTTTACAGCCTTTCCTCCTAGGAGCTGAGTCCCATTATATTCCGAAAGCATATGTTCCCAACGATTGTTCCTTCTCTTTCCAATAATATCTTTGCAGGACAAAGAGGCATGGGGAAGGGAACACACTTTCAGGATGTCAGTCCCAGTTTTAATTACAAGTGTTCGTGGCTGTGGCATTCATGTAATTGGGGGGCTGATTTATGCCAAATAATAAGCACTGATGTGAGGGGCTGGAGCCCAAGGAGGGGGGGAGCGGCAAGCCGAGGCAGCAGCTCCCCCCTCCAAGCCCGGAACTGGGGCGGCACATGTCAGCGGCTTTTCTCAGAAGCCTGCAGGGGCCGGGGTAGAAGCGACACCGCAGGGCTGGCTCTGGAGAAACAGTCCCTGCTCTGCACTTGCTCGCTTTGTGACCTTTTGGCGAGGTATTTCCCCTCCCTGAGCATCAATTTCCTCATCTGAAAAAATGCATCTGATCATAATACCTGTGGCTTAGGGGGGTTTTGGAGGATTAACTAGGATAATCTAAATAAAAAGTTTAGCACCGTGCCCCGTAGATAGCAAGCGCTCGCTGCTGTTGACTTATTGAAAAAGTAATGAAAACCCCTGCAATAACCACAATAATCATAGCGACAACAATCATGTTCAACTATGCATTCAGTTTCAGGAGAGGGAATGTGGCCCGGGGGCTTTTTCATTAGATATATGGCACACACTTGACCTAATGGAAAGCTTGAAAGCAATTGGATAGGAACACAACCGTCCATCTTCTTGAAGCCTCCCGAGCAGTGTAATACAAGAATTACTGTTCTCTCTTTGCATTTATGCATTGCATTTCTCTCTTGGATTTGGAATGCTTTATAGGGCACCGATCAGACTCTAGCATTCTCTCAGTATAAACTCCGGGCGAGATGAGGCATGTGCAGGATTTCCTTGAGTAATTTACTCAGTGGTGCCTTGGGGTTCCAGACGCCAAAGGAGTGGAACGCTCTTCCCAGAGTGCTCGGGCTGTGTCCAGCGTGATTGCTGGCTACAACACTGGACACTCGGAGCGGAGCCTCCTGTATAGCCTAAGAAGGCAGGCGACCATCTGGCGCCCGTAAAAAGGTGTGCATTAAACAGGAATGACAATAAGAAGGAATGAATTGCTTATCCACGCTACAACATGGATGAACCTCGAAAACATTATGCTGAATGAAATAAGCCAGACGCAAAAGGCCATATGTTACATGATTCCGCGTGTGTGAAATGGCCAGAGTAGGCAAATCCATGACCAGAAAGCTGACTACTGGTTACCAGGGGCTGGGGCAAGGGGAAGATAGGGAGCAACTGCTAATGGATGTGGGATTTCTTTTGGGAGTGATGAAGATGTTCTGGAATGAGGTAGTGGTGTTGGTTGTAGAACCTTATGAATACATTAAAAACTCCTGAATTGTACACTTTAAAAGAATGAATTTTATGGTATGTGAATTATATCTCGGTTTTGTTTTTTTGGTTTTTTTTTTGTTTTTGTTTTTGAGGGCACACATGGGGGAGGCTGTGAGTGTTGGCCCTCCTAATCATGAGAAATGCCTCCAAATCGTGAATGCTGAAAGGGCCCCTCCAGACAGGTTGCAGGTCCTGGGGAAACTGAATAAGTATGGATGTGTGTATGTGTTTGTATACCTGTGCTCTTGGCAGCTAACTGGTTGTTGAGCCCCCTTCCCCCAGCCATGGGGAAGACCCTGAGTGCAGCACACGTGCCATTGAACATGAAGCCACTATCAGGGCGAGGCCCCGGAACCCTCCATCTGGGAACTTCCCAAGGCAGTGCCTACGTTTTCAAGGGCAGTGAAGCCCCCCATTTCGTTAGCCCTGTGTCTTCCTGAGGGAGATGCCCTTGGCAGTTAGTCTTTAAAGATGAACCGAGTCACCTTTTGAACAGACACAGCCATGACGGGAGGCTGAGGAGAGCCGGTGGAAAGGCGAGGGCCCCGAGTGGTTATGAACTCAGTCTTGTGTAGACTTGTAGGGGCATTGCTAGCAGGTGAATAGAGCAAAAAGCCCATGACGGGGAGGATCTTGTCTTCCTGCTGGCAAGAGAGGGGAGAGGGTCTCTCCACTTCCTTCCCCTTCCCCAAGGGCAATGAGGAGCCACAGAGGTTTTTTTGAGCAGAGGAATGATATGATTGGATTATTTTAAAGATTTTATTTATTTATTTGAGAGAGAGAGAATGAGAGATAGAGAGCACGAGAGGGAAGAGGGTCAGAGGGAGAAGCAGACTCCCCGCTGAGCAGGGAGTCCGACGCGGGACTCGATCCCGGGACTCCAGGATCATGACCTGAGCCGAAGGCAGTCGCTTAACCGACTGAGCCACCCAGGCACCCTATGATTGGATATTTTTTTTTTTCCCTACAAAGATGATGTCACAGGCTGTGGGGACAGGGAGATGAGTTGGGAAGTCTTTCAGTTGTCTGTGAAGGCCTGAACTAAGTAGCACCTTAGAGCAGGCTGAGTGGTGGCTCCCAGAAGATATGTCTACTCAAAATTGTGGATGGGACCTTGTTTAGAAAAAGGGTCTTTTTAGATGGAACTAAACTAAGGATCTCAATGAGATCATCTTGCATTAACTGGGTGGGTCCCAAATCCAATCGCACATGTCATTGTAGAGACAGAAGGGGAAGAAACAGAGAAAGACCTACGAAGACAGAGGCAGAAACTGGCGTGATGTGTCTATAGGCCACAGAGGGCTAATTGCTAGAAGCCAGGAGAGAGGAATGGAACAGGTTCTCGCTCAGAGCCTCCCGAGGGAACCAACATTTCCCAACACTTTGGTTTTAGACTCGTGGCCTCCAGACTCTGAGAGAATCCATTTCTGTTGTTTTCAGCCACCACACAGCCCCAGGGAGTCAGATACCCCTAATGGGCTTCCCCACATCCATTCTGGTCACCCTCTTACCCTCATCTACCTTGTTGCCCTTTTCAAAACACCAACCTGATCTTGTTAACCATCCAACCCTCTTTACATTTTTGCATTCCCTTTAAGATAGTAATCCAAATCTTTCTTTTCAGCCCTTTTCCTTTTTTGTGCTTCACTTACCTGCCATTCATCAATTCCTACCTACCACAGGCCTTTGCACATCCCTTGCCTGAGACACTCTTTCCCCTGCCCCATCCTACTGATCTTTCAGATCTCAACCAGAATGTTCTGTCATCTGAGATGCCCTCCCAGACTCACCTGGCCAGGGTAGGTTCTGTTGCTGTGGGCTGTCTTATAACCATGTTCCTTTCACTTCTACCATTTATTCCCATTTGCAGTTATACTCTTGTTCATGCGATCCCTGATGAATGTCCGTCTTCTGCTTCAGACAGCAGTCTCCATCTAGAAAGAATGGTACGTGCTTTCACACACCATCCTACCTACAGGAAGAGTACAACCTGGGCACATAGTAGGCTCTCAATTAATGTTTGATGACCACGGAGTGAATAAAGATGGATCATGGTAATAAATATGGTGGTGGTATTTAGTATGACTTCTATGCAAAGTGAAAAATCCCAGCTTTCTCCATAGTATTATAATGGTTTCTCTCTTTGCATTAAGTGAGTGGCAAGAAGCAAGGCCATTTTGGAGACCTCCCTCCTTCCCATTTTACACCTAGTCTGTTGACGCTAGGAAGAGCCTTCCATTGAGCAAAGACAGATAATTGCTGTCTGTTTATCATTTTGGAAAACCCAATCCCCCATCCTGGAGAACATTCAGTTCCATTCGGCAGCTGTCTGTCATAGGGACCTGTGGCCTGATTTATTGCAATCTGCACATCCTTTCCTTTTTAATCATGTGGATTTGATCATTGCTTCAAGCCAGGCTTTCAAAAAGAATACCACCGGGAAGGTATTTATGTTCTCATTGTTTTGCCAAAGATAAGTCATGACTCATGGCCTGATGGCGGAAGAAGCAGTATTTCTCCAAATGGTGCTGTGGTTGTCTGGTATCTTCTAAAGACCCCTGAACATATGATGGGGGTAAGACACATAAGACACTGAAAGTCTTAGAGTTAGGACAAGGTAGCATCTCAGTGTTGGAGTAAAGGTAGGAAGTTCACTTGACTCTCCTTTGTGTCCTCGATACTTGTCACAGTGTCTGGCAAATAGAAAGCGTTTGTCCATGGTGTTTGCTTAGCCCACCAATGAACTCCTACTACTCCGGTCCTGAAGAGCTAATGAAAAAGTCCAGAATGTAGGCTGACGATCTACTACCAGTTCCTTCTGCCTTCCCAGCTTCTCTTCCTCTCTCCCTCACTCCATTGTTCCTTTCTTCCTTTCTTCCTTCCTCTCTCTGGCTCTCCCTCCTCAGCTCACCGATTTTTTTTTTTATACTTTTGTACTGAATTAACGGGATTTTTTTTTTTTAATGTGCTTCATTACATGTTTCCTCTGACATTACGCATATGCCCCCAATGGAAAGCAAACTGAATAAATCCGCATTCTCAACTTCTTTTCCCCAAGATTGGGTTCACAATTTAATTCTTTCTTATGTTATCTGGATAATTACATTCACTTTCTTGCATAGATGCAGGCAAATGGTTTTCCGATCTTAAAACCAACGTACGTATGTACTGTGAGAACTTGTGAGAGATCACGTCACAGTTTCCTAAGCTGCTGGGGAAAATGCCCCCATGTAAGTTTATAGCCTCCAGCAGGGAAGTGAGGGAGGTGACCATACGGAGCACATATGCCTATGTGTTTGAACCTTATGATATGAAGAACATTCACCGTGTCCTCGAAAAACAGGCGCAATAAAAGTTATATTTGAGGATGACCTGCCAAAGGATTGATTAGCCTGCAAGCGTATTTTAAAGGATTCAGCTGGACAGATAAGCCAGCCAAGGTATCTCAGGATGGCAGTAAGATAAACAGATTTGGTCTAAGAAGAATGGAACCCACATGTGGAGGCCCCAGGCTGGGGCTCTGGGCACAGATGCGCTGGAGAACTCTGCCCCACCCCATCACAGCTGGCCCAGCTCCGTTCCACATCTTTGACTTTTCCTGCGAGAACTGGACATTTCTCACATCCTCAGCTGTGAGATGGAAAAAAAAGATGCACATTAGCTCCTGAGAAAAAGGCATCCGGTCCAAATGCCCTCTTAATTTCCTCAATACAACACAGGCAACCCAGAATGGCCAGTGGTACCCTTGTCAAAACAACCATGAACTCTTACAGGGTTCGGATGAATAACTTTATTTAGCTATAACTCATCTGAAGTCGGACTATTTTGGAACCTTGGGGAAGTGAAGGACGTTGAAAATGGAACAGGGTGCTATGTAAACTTAGGTTAAAGCAAAGTCAAGAAAAACCATGTTCCTTTATTGGTGGCTGTTCTCCCACTTGTTAGGGCAATATATTTTTATATGAAATTGACATCGCTAACATTAGTGAGACATCGCTTGTCCTTTAAACTGTAGGCATTGATGGACTTAATTACGCTTTTCAACAAGATTTTGTATATTTAGTATTTCCGTTTAGCGCTTCCAGGAATCTCAATTATTAATTCCGCTGTGGATTTACTGGTCTTTTGACTCTCTCTTTAGTATAAAGATTGTAGATTCATCAAACATTGTTTGCTATCCTCAGATTTCAGGAGTGCTTTAAACCAAACAGGAAGTCCAAAATGAAGTATAAATGCATACAGTCATTTTAGTGGTGTCATAGGGCCACGAACTTGCATGTTTTATAACTTCTTTGTAATCCCAGCGGTGGGTAAGCAATTGCTAAGAACCAGGATAAGCAGGAGTCTGCCCCATAATCCAACAAGACAATTGTTTGTCATGTTATATGACCGAAAACTAACATCTGCCCAAAAGATGCTATTTATAAAAGTAAACTGTTACAAATGGAGCTTAGTGTTAACCAAAACTTTGTGAATAAGTAATGAAGTCTAATCTTCTGTTATTATAGCCATTGCTTAGAAGCACATGTCTGCCAGGCCCCTGGCATGACTTTGTATGACTTAGGAAAACCTTTATGGTTCTCCTTTTTGTTTTTCTAATGATGACTTCATTACTTCTTCCTCGTGGTCTCTCTCCTCCGGTGCAGGCCCAGACCTTCTGCAAAGCAAGCTGACAGATGTAGTTCCTGTGTATCTCTAAACTGTCCCCAAGACGACCCAGCACTTCAGATACTTTTCATGTCGTTTCTCCCCCAAAGCGTTCACCAGCCGGCCTTTTGATGTTCATGGGCAAATCCCGTTAGCTGCAATGGCTTCAGGTCCTCACACAAACTCTGCCACAAAGGCTGTGACTCAGGGCAGAGCGTGACTCCAGGCAGCGGGTCCCAGCAGCTCACTGAGGATGGCTGGCTCTACCCATCGGCTTTTAGGTTTTCCTTCTCCAAAGACTGAACACCCATCCTGCTACGAAAGCGTGGATGGCTTGGAAGGATCGTGCGTTGGGGTCCTTACGCTTTGGGCCAGGAGATGCTTGCTCCAGTACCTTTTGCTGCCTGGACATTTGCGTCATTAACAGACACCATGGCAGCTAGATTTAAGTGCAGACCCTGATATTGTGAAGAATCCAGCAGGAAGGTTTATCAGCACTAGGGTTTCTTTAAATTGTGAAGCGCAGCTCTCAAGTTAGGCAGTAGACTTCGTCCTCTCTTCAGGGGGCATCTCGGCTTGCAGGAGCTTCTCAGCTGGATTTGCCATCTCCAGAAGGCCCACACGTGAGGTTCTGCGTTGTGGGTGGCTCCCTGGGGGACACCAGCACCCTGTATGGCCGTCTCCATCCTGACACTGCTGTCTTCTTACAGTCTTTCAAAGCCTCTAGGGACCTTCTTTTGCTTTGGACCTTCTGAGTTTGTCCACAAAATTAAAGGCATTCGATGTATCCAAGTGGGCTGGAGAAAGTGATTCTTCTAATTTCCTTGGAATTCCATATCCACAGTGAATCTCAAAGCTTGAGATAAATCCACTGTTACCAGTCCAGAGAGAAATAGAAGCTACAAACACCCTATGGATTTGAGTCCTAGACCCCATTTTTCTGGACAGAAATGAGTTTGACATCTTTTTTTTTTTTTTGTCTTTGTTTTAATTGTGATGAAATCTACAAACAAAACTTACCATCATAACTGTTTCTAAGTGTCTGTGGCTGTGACATAAAGTGCATTCACATTAGTGTGCCCCACCACCCCCTTCATCTCTGCAGCAGAATGCTCCATCTTCCCCAGCTGCAAGTCTATGTCCATTATAAACACGAAGGCCTCGTGTCTCCCTCCCCCCAGCCCCTGCCACTGGCTAGTCTACTTTCTGTCACCATGAATTTAACTACTCTAGGTACCGCATATAAGCAGAATCATAAAATATCTGACCTTTTGTGACTGGCTTATTTTACTGAGCGTAATGTCCTCAGGGTTCATCCGTGTTGTAGATTTTTACCTTTTAAACCAGAACCTTGAAATTGAGGACTCTGTTCCACCATCACACAGGTGTGGCTGGCTCGGGTCACGGGGACATGGGAACTTGGCGGCATTGACAGGCCTGGCCCAGGGGCTATTTGGGGACCTCTGATTCAGTCTTGCTGAAGGCAGACAAAATAGGAAGAGCCAGCTGCTACCTCGTAACTGTGACCAAGCCCAGGTGGTCTACACAGGCTGGGCGTAATGGGGTATGGGCCTGAATGGAATGCCTTTTATTATGCACTCTTGACATTTTTTATATTAATCTTTTTTCTCTCCCATCTATAATACTTCCCACACACCACACTAAAGGGATATTTTCAGCATTAATTCTCCTAAAAAGCCTCATGCCCAATGTAAAAATATTTCACTGTCTCAGAAAAAGGCACTCTATATAAATGAAAAGCACCATTATTAGTAATGACAATAATTTTTCTGACATCCATTTGGGCATTCTATATGTTTTGATAGGATTACGTAAATAGTGAAATTGTATGCAAACTGTCAGAATGCAAAAGCCATTTTCTCCGAGGTGTGCACTGCCGCCTTCCTTTGTCTTGAGCAGCGGCATGTTCTTTGGGCTCTGTTCAGACATGCTGCTCTCTTTCATATCCCGGCCCCTGACTTCACCCAATGAGACCGGCTTCCCCAACGGCCAGGGCTTCATTCCCAGATATTTATTCTGGTGTTGCATGATTATCCTTTCCTGGATTCTCCCAAAGGCGTTTATCTTTTCAATATCAAGCGTATTGAATGATTTTGTGTCATTTTCTTTAAAAAAAAAAAAGAGTCAATTATTTAAAAACAAAAATGCTTCTCTATCAGAGCATACCTGCAGTACTCACAGCACTTGCTTACTGGAATGCCATAAATTACGAGAAGGAATTATTCATTGTATCGCTAAACATACCTTCC
This sequence comes from Zalophus californianus, assembly GCF_009762305.2. Lineage (NCBI taxonomy): Eukaryota > Metazoa > Chordata > Mammalia > Carnivora > Otariidae > Zalophus > Zalophus californianus. The sequence continues at coordinate 8,877,409 of NC_045611.1, read as the reverse complement.
ATTTTCCTGGGCAGTCTATTAGGCTAGGCATGGTCTTTTAAATTATTAGTTTAAAGATAAAAGAGAATGGAACTATAGCACTAAATATGCTTTGTAAATAGGCCGCTAGTGGGCTTTTTGAGAGATAGAAAAGACAAGAATATAATCAGAAGGAAAATCACCTATAACTCATCAGTGGTTCATTGTATTACTGATTATTGTAACTAGCCAATATTTGGTGAATTAAACATTTACCCTAATATCCAGAAAAATAAAACAAACAAATAAACAAAAAAAAAAGAACACCCTATAATCCTCTCATCCCAACACCGTTCCATTTTTGCATGTGCCCTAAGTAATCTGACTAGAGGCACAGTATGTCTTCAAAACCAAAACCAGTTTACTTTTCTAGAATCATGGGTCCTGGCTATACAGCTAAAATCCCAGTTTCTTCTTAGCCCTTCCTTTGGTTTCTAGTAGTGGGGAGATCCCGGAGAATTCCAGACTGTCTAGAATGTATAGCCAGCATCAAAAGGCTGACCCTATCGGAAGGTGGCCAAGAGAGCCAAGCTAAAGAGTGGGCGTGGGGACAGGTCTCTTGGTTTGTGGTTCATCCGTAAGTGGAGGGTATGCACCAGGCTGCCCCTTAAATATCTTATGCTTGGGAGTGAAGGAGTGTCTGGGAGCAAGAGGTCACAGCTTCTTAAAGAAGTCTCCTGGGACTGTTCCAGGAGCCCGAAGGTCATGCATACATTCCCACCAGTGTCCCTTAGCTTTTTGCTTGGAGAAGTACATGAGTAAGAATCTCTCTTCTCCTGTGGTTGCTTAGAGCATGCCCCACAGTCACGAAGGGCTCCTTCTCGCTGTTGAGACCGCTCCATGCTTTTTTCCTGTCTTTCCACTTTCCAGTTTCCCTTTGCCAGCTCCTGGGCTATCCTTCACTCTCCATAAGATTCCCTGGATTTAGAAATCGGGCATTTCCTTGGCTCAAGGTTCTCCCTCCTCCAGTGGTCTCTCAAACACCACATCCCCTGCAGCTGCCCCCCCGCCCCCGTTGACAACCACATCGCGGAGCTCCCTCTTTACCCAGACTCCCACCAGATAGTGCCCATCAGATGGCACCTCTTTTTGCTGAAAAATCCAAAATCATCACTCTTCCTGCATTAATGAGACAATGCCCTTCATGTTCAACTTTGCAATTTAAGTCACAGTCTTGTCCCACAGAATTATTGCCAATTGATCTCCGTATAAATGTCTGGGTTTTCTGCATTATTAATGACGTGCTAGGCTTTTGACAAGTACCAGAGTCAGGGCCTCCCTGTCTGAATTATTGGAGACTTTGGCTTAATGGCAGAAAATAGACAAATGATACACCTTGATCTCCCCCTCTACGAACAGCTTACCACCTCCATTATATTGGCAGTGGCCACCTAGGGCTCTGTTTTGGGAAGAATCATGAGACTATATGTACATTTGACTGAAAGAGTCCTGGGATTGATTAGCAATGTCTGCAGCGGGTGGAGGATTAAAGACTAGATGTGAATGCTGCCAGTCTGCCCTGGGCTATGAGTTTATCCCATCTCAGAAGAGATGACCTTGATCAGTGTCAGGTGATTTTAGACACCAGAAGAGAGGTTCCAGGTTCAGTGGAGGTGCCAAAGGAATTGTTCCACATGGGCATGAGTGGTTTTGAAATCACCTTTTCTCAATTCGTTATCTTGGCTCCATTCAGCCACACAGCGGGAATATGCACATGGAGACTTGTGCATCATGGCTCACGTGGTAGCTGTACCTGCTGTCACTGCTTTTCTGCTCACTGTTGAAAATGCAGGGCGCCCCTTTTAGGCCCAGGGCAGGGCCTGGGGCTTTACATCAGTGATGTTCAGTTTATTACATCCTTCAAGGAGCAGAGAGGCACACAGGGCTACCTGGAAAGTCAGGACAGTTAGAAAAGCACCAGTAATCGCTGCTCTGGAATTTCCAGGTCTTTGTCTGGTTCTGTCCTCAGCCCTAGGCGGGGGGTATTCCTTTCCCTACTCTTCCTTGCCTGGCAAATGCCGGGGCATGGGTGACACCAGACTGGTTTTTGTTGTTGTATAGTTGAGAAACAATGGTATGTTAGTTACAGGTGTATGGCATAGTGATTTCAATAATTCTCTACATTATGATTTGCAAGTCTAGTGCGGAGGGAAAGGACGAACCTTTCCAGGACCAGGTGACTGGAGAGGGACTGGTCCTCACTGTAGGCACTGTATTCGGGTACTGGACTGGGGGTTCGGTACGTAAGGTCTCACAAGCCTGTGGAATGGGGATTGGTATAGGAGACAGGGACCCCACAGTTGTTACCTGCCCGACATCACACTGCTAGTCGGTGGCAGACACCAAGTTCAAGTCTGTGTGTTTACGAGGTCCCAGCAGTAGAAACCTTGCCCTGCTGCCCACCTACCCCCGCGCCCCCCGCCCCCAGCAGCTGAGGCAGGATGGACACCTTGCCAAATCCTCCCAGTTTCTTGCTGCCTCACTTTCTAATGAAAGCTTATTAAACAGACTCCACCATCCCAGGACAGTAAAAATGTGCTTGGAGAGGTTTTATACGGGTCAGGTTTGCTTTTCTGGTCAGGCTGCTTTATCCTGGTCAGTTGCTTTATCCCCTTCAAGGTCACCTCGGACATTTTCTCCCCGAGGTCATTTTATCCTCAAGGTCCCTCTGCCAGAGATCAGGATTCTGCCTGGCTTCTGCCTGCCCTCTGGGTGGCTGGCTGCGCCAACAGGAATACCAGCTGCAGCGAAAAGGACAGGCTCTCCATTCGAGAAAAGCAAGAGGACTCACATTTCTTTTCTAGTGTGGTTTCTCCCCTCCATAACGAGAAAAAGCTAATTAACGCATGATGGCAACCAGGCTGCAGTATCTGCCAGTTCCCTTGTGCAGACCCTCTTTAGCATTCTCTCAGCTTCCCTCCTCAACAATAAATTCAGATTCGTGATTGCGAGAGAGCAGGATCCAGTTCAAAAGGATCGGTCCCCCCAGTGAGCCTCGGGGCAGGGTGAGATGCCACCTGCACTTTTTTTTTTAATTTATTATTATTATTTTTTTTTGTCACCTAGAACCCTGTTGGCCCTTTGTAAATATTTGTCTTTACTCATATATGTGGCTGTTCCCATAAAGATGCCACTGATTGTCTCCTTAAGATAAAATCCATGAAAGGACATTTCAAAGTACAGATATACCTTAAGATGAAAAAGGAGAGAAATGCTCATGATTTAATATGAGGTAGAAAATGAAGGAAGGAAAATCTGAAGGTTTTAATTATAGAAAAAATTGCTAAAACATGTATTAACATGTACAGAAAAAATTGGAAAGAAATTTACAGAGGTGTTACTGGTCTCTAGGTGGCCTAATTATGATTTTAATAATATTTTTTAGGATCAGAGTTTTCTGAAGTATTGCTAACACTCAGGTCAGAAAAATAAGTGTCTTAAAAAGACGTGAAACAGGTGGAGAGGAGAATTTACAGATCCTCATCTCACATCCACATATTGCTACTGAGCTACTTCTAGGACGGTTTTTTTCAAAGCTAATGCTGGCTGCAAGGGGGATGTTTAATGGCTCATTACTAGTAGGACTTGGTGTTGAGCCTCTATGTCGGGGTTTTTTATTTTAACGTGGAGAAACTGAACTGCATTTGCTACACAAAAGCAAAGCTTAAAATGAAAATTCTGGCTGCTTTGGTTCCGCCTGGGATTTCTTTTTCCAGGTGACACCCCTCTTACCATCTGGAACCCTGGTTACTGTGCTGCAGTTTTGCTCATGGGTTGCAGAATTCAGATCTGGCTTTGCAGGCACTGCTTGGTCTTTGGGGACAAGCCATTAACCTCCCTGGGCCCTCCAGCTTCCTCATCTCCTGCCTGCAGAAGCCAGTTCACCTCCCAGGGAAAGGGGGGTTCACTGAGGACCAAGTGAGAGAGGCTTGAAAGGAGCCTGCTGGCCCCACAGGAAGCCACAGGGCAGCCGAGCCCAGGAGCCAGAGGGGTGACTTCCTCCTGGGTGTGGCCATGCAGACCTAGAAGAGATACATTAGCCCACAGGAGAGGCAGGTCAGAGATGGGGGGCCTCAGGCACGATCCCCCTGCTCATGGTTGTGTCCATGGTCAAAGCGTCAGCTGGGATAGACACTGGTTTTGCCATCCTGACAAAGGCCTCTTGTAAACATGTTACCAAGTACCATTGTTCCATGCACCATCTTTCTGAGAAGAATGCCTGGAAGTGGGGAGATACTCTGTAAGAACCAGGTGAGCCAGGGTCCTAGTTCCAGTGACACTGGTCTGATTCTTCAGCTGTTCTCCCCCATCCCTGGCCCTCTGTCCATACTGTTCTGTCTGTCTGAAATGACCCATCCTCCATTCGTCATCTGACTCACTTCTACCAGTCTTTCCAAACGTAGCTCAGGAGCTACTTTCTCCAGGCAGCCACCCTTGATACACTCATAGGCTGTGCTCCACACCATCCTGGCTTGTATTGGGGATTTTTTTCTGATTATAGAAAGTAACTGAGCCAGTGGTTGCCCAGCGGCTGTGCCTGGGGAAGGGGCCAGGCTGCATCCATGGATGGAGCCATGGACTTTGGCGTCTGAGGGACAGTGGTGTGGATCTGGACACTTCTAGTGACTAGCAGAGTATCAGCGAAGTGTATGTCACTTTTCTGGACCTCGATCTTTTCTCTGGAACAGAACCAGGTCAAGAATGCAATGCCATGATATACATAATACGTCACATGGATTGTAAAATAATGTCACCTATCCGGCGGTATCTGACACAATACAAATATTGGCCTCATGGTCTTGCTTTAACTTAAATAAAAACCAACACAAAGGTAGAGACCCTCTCAAATTCAGGTGTGATGTCTCTTCATTCTTGGCTTCCTTCCCTTGCAGGGTCTGTCACCTCCCCACCCCCAATTCCCGCTTTGTCCTATAGCCTCTGTTTGTCACCTCCTATCAAATCTCCCCGACCACCCCGGGCTGAGATGCCTACCTCCCCATGGAAGGATTCTGCAGTCCCCTAAGACGGTCCTGTCCTGTCAGACACAAGCCTCCTTAGGGACCTGCTGACGGAGCAGGGATGGGCTCATTAAGTCCACAGACATCGTCGGCCGGTTAGAGAGGCCAGGGGTGCCAAGGCCTGCCAGACTGAGGGAGCACAGGATCCCACGAGCACAGGATGGGAATTTCAAGTGACAGGGGTCAGAAACAGGCCACCAAGAGCACTCCCAACTCAGAAAGACAGACCCCGTCACCACAGAAGTCAAAGGGATGAGCCATTCAGGACTAGACCTTGGATCTGAACCCAGGGCTTGGGTTTTCTCTTTTGTTCTTCCATTTCAAATAGCTTTGCTTTAGTTTCCAGACAGGATTCAGGCAAATATTCTGAAAGTGATAAAGACCGTACTTCCAAGCTCTGCTTCCCTCCACTTGCTTATACCTGTTTAGAGAACCTAGAGGAACCCAGTGATTATTTTCCCCTCTCTTAAGGACCTCTGTGGTTTCTTTTATGGAAATGAATGAGAGCTTCATCCTGGTTCTTTCTGCAATATGGATATATAATATGTACTTCTCCCATCTTGGCCTTTGTGTTCCAGAATGTATGGGAAGAATTAATTCATTGCCTGCCTACGATGTGCCAGGTGACTTCACCTGCATCCTCTTGATTAACCTGTATGCACATGTATTCAGGTGTATTCATAGGTAGAGCCTCAGGGTCATTCAGTGACTTACCCAGGGTCACATAGTGACTGGTAGGCAGAGCTGGCTTGGAACCTACGTGCGTCAACTGCAAAGCCCTTGGTCTTCTATACTGTCCTCAAAATTGGGCCTTCCCCACTGTCTTTTGCATCACGTCATGGGTAGAAATTCACTCCTTGCCCAACCTTCTGGTTTGGAACACAGAATTTCATTGACTCGATTGCCTATAAGGATCTAGATCTTGCCCAATCAATGCATATCATTTTGCCAAGAGACAGAGTCTGCTGCTGGAGAAATTGATTGTCTGGTTATTTATCTTCCTCTGCCCAGTGTAAATTGGTCAGCCTGATCCCATTCACATGATAAAAATCATAGTGTCTCAAATTACTTACTCAATAAAATGTGGGTTTGCCTATTATTAGTGATCATTAGGGTTATAATGCAGCATGGAAATTTGGAGCGAATTAACTACATATGCAAGCTGCTGGGCTCATGTGCAGTTAATCATATGTACACAGTTTCAGTGGGCAGAGGGGTTTGCAAGAATTGTTTCAGGAAGAATTTGTGGGAGGGGAACTGAATACCCAGATTTGATTTTTCACCTCCTGTTCCCCCTTAATCCGGATTTCTCAAATGCTCATTTATCTGATAACGGTGTTGAAACATGCAATTACAAAATATAAATATATATATATATGTGTGTGTGTATATATATATATATATATATATATATATCAAAAAACAGAATTATCACTCAAATTAAAATATCTTTCAATACTTCCATTCATGTACCCCGGCGTTTTCTAATGATGAATCCAAATTCCATGGTGAGCAAACACCCAGACCCCCTCATTTTCTCCTCCATCTCGCCTCTCCGCCACGATTCACTCTTTGTCCTTTTCTTTTGAGCCTTTCTGCTCAGTGATGTAACGGGACAGCCTCTGTTGTTATGAAGACGGTTCCCATCACACCTGGGCCTGGCCACTTCCTCCGTGGCAGGTGCTTCCTGGACACGTGGGCAGGTGAGAGGAGCTGACTCTGGCTACTTGTATCTCAACATAAGAGAGATGTAGCTTTGAATGGCAGCGTAAGTTAAAACAAAAAGGAAAAAAAATCTATGTATAACTTGTTTCCTGCGATGGTGCCAGGAAACTTGACAATGAACTTTGTGAATTAAAGCTACCGGATGAATAGAGGTGGTGGCATGGTAGCGGAAATTAGAAATTTTTTTTAATGGCTTTTGGTGTAGGCAAAGTCTTCCTCCAAGGAGTGTGACTCGTTCTTTGTGCACCAATAAAGGGTAGGTGTTAAAATTAGCATCAGTGGGCTCTGGAAGATACCAAGCTCTGTGGAAAGGTTACCTGCTCCTATCGATGTGATTTTTGCCCCAAATGCTAACATTTGGTGGGATTAATATATTTACCTATAGTCATGCGTTAGAATGAAGTGCTTGGGTGATGTATGTGCTTCATTTCAGAAGGAGTTCTCCGAGGTTTACAGAATCAGATATACATCCTCTGAGCTCATTGGAAGCTCACTGGACATTCGAGCTAAATGATGAGTAGGTGGGAGCTCCATTTCAATTGGCAAGCACCAGCCCACCTGTCTGGCTTGTAGTCTGGAGTGTTACTGGGCTCACTCCAGAGAGACGTCCTTTATGATCTCTCGGGAAATGGGCCAATTTGCCAGCTGATCTCTCTAGAAAGAGAGACTGTGTTATCAGTTTCCCTCACTTGCATGGGAAAATGTTCATTGTTAGTCTCAGTGTCCCAGGCTTTCAGCCGCTTCTTGTGTCTTTGCAGCATATCTGTCCCACCTCTGCTTCCAGGACCATGCCTTCTCTTTCTTCGGTCTACTTCTGTCATCACACTGCCTTCTCGGACTCTGACCCTCCTTCCACTCTCTTACGCGGACCCTTGTGATGACATTGGGCCCACCTAGACAATCCAGGATCACCTCCCCATCTCAAGGTCCTTCACTTAATCGCATATGCAAAGTGGGGTTTTTTTCCCCATGAAACGGAATATATTCACAGGTCCCTGGGAATAGGGGATGGACATCTTTGGGAGGCATTGTCCTATGTACCATACCGTCCTTATATGTAGAAATATCGCATCGTTCTTTGGTCCGGGGTGTGACTCTCCATTACAAAGGGCATGTGATGGTGTGGAAAGTGTCTGCCACTGGAGACCTGGCTTTTGTGAGGCATGGCCCTGCCTCCACCTCTGACTTGGTCACCTGAAACTTGGCATCTAACTTGTATTTCAGCTTCCTCACCCCTGAAGTGAAAGTGTTTGTGGATGATATCTAAGATGCTGCGTTAAGCCTGAAATTCTAGTGTTTTATTCTCGAAATGGCTCTGTATTAGTTTCCTAGGGCAGTGACAACAAAGTGCCCCAAACTAAGTAGCTTAAAATAACTGAAACATACTCTTTCATAGTTCAAATACTCTTTCATAGTTCTGAAGGCTACAAGTCCAAAGTCAAGGATCTGCAAGGCCATGCTCCCTCTGAAGGATCGAGGGGAGAGTCTTCCCTTGCCTCTTCCTAGGTTCTACGGGCTGCCAGCAGTTCTTGACATCCCTTTGCCTGAGGACATCTCTCCAATCTCTGCCTCTGTCATCACGTGGCATTCTCCCTTGCATCTTTATTTCTGTGCCTCTTCTCTTCTTATAAGGGTACCAGTCCTATTGGATTTAGGACTCACCCTCATCTTAAATAATTACACAGCTACAAAGACCCTGTTTTCAAAGAAGCTCATATTCTGAGATTCTAAGAAGGACTTGGGTTTGGGGTGTAGGGGGAGTGGGATGCTCTTCAACCCAGTACAACCCAGACTCCCACAGATAAGAACTCCCTCCACAATGGAGAGAATGTGAGGACTCAGAAAGGAGAAACAGAATTTGGTGACTTTCTCCTAAACCTGCCTTGCTTCCTTTTTTGATTGTTTTTCTGTGTTTGTGGACACAGATGCAAAGTTGCATCACAGAGCAGCTATGCTCCAGGTCCTTGGTGATGTTTGGTCCCAATCTGCTGGCTGGGTCATGCTGCCTGCAAATTATGCCAGAACACAGTGTGACCAGGACATAAGCAGATTCGCAATTCTGCATAAATGAAGGGAAAACAATCTTATAGCTCATCGATTCAGATTCATAGGCTCTGCATTCAGAGCCAGAGCGTACCTGAACAATCACCTAATTAGATATGTGCTATCTACAGAGGGGTGTCAGATAGAAGAAGTAGTCCCATATAGAGCATCTGAGACTAGGGAATGCTCCTGACAATATCAGTCTTGTGGTCAGGGTGGCTATAGACTGGCCTTTCTCTGTTCCCTAAGGTTCCAGGAGCTCATGTCTTGAAGGGCGTCAGACAAAGACATACAGTAAACTGCCTCAGATTGCAGACATGGAGATCATTTTTTATTTCACAGAGCATGGAGAAGCTTCCCTGGAAAAGCTGGGCTTCAACTTTCTATTTTTGAGCCAGAGGGCAGGCCAGGAGGGAGCTGACCTGTCTAGGGCTTGGAGGTCACATTTTCAGCTGAGGAAAGTGATCTTGAACCTCTCCATCCTTGCAAAGCCAGATGGAAGCCCTAGGCCCCCAGCCCCTCCAGCCCCATGCACATGCCGCACACCTGGACCACCACTCTACCTGTTTACAAATTACCCCCGTTTTCTGCTTGGTTCAGCAGCAACTGTTTACCCTCCCCCGTGATGTAATTAGGCCTTCAGAGTTCACGTGTGCCTATTATGAGCTCTCCTGTGTTTTGTCTTGGTGCTTCGTTTCTGTAGCTGTAATCATATATATATATTAAAATTTGGTATCAATTGTTTGGCTAAATTATGCACAGTGGGCCATCCTAACCTGCCATTAACATAACGTATGCTAAACAATGTGTTGGGTTTTTCCCTTCTTTTTTTCTGATAATTATACTCTAAAGCATCAATTGCTTATTCGAGTAAATTAAACTTTGAGTTTTTTCTCATTTCTTCAAACTTTCAAATTGTTGTGCCTGCCACGGTTGCAGACCAAGCACTCCTTTTGCTGCCAGTGGACATAGCCTTGGTATTTTCCTTCTGAGAAACCCAAGATCCACGTAGGGGTCCCCGGCATCATAGCTGCCCTGATGTTTTGGGCTGATCTGCAGGTGGGCACCTTGCTGGCACTACCTCCAAACCAAGGGGCCCCTGGCCTGGGTGCAGAAATGGGAATTCAGCACAGGTGTCTGCGGGAGGCCTAATCCATCCACTCCCTGGACAAACAGGCACTGAGCGCCTATTAGATGGTAGGTGCTGTTCTAGCTGCAGGAGATACAGAAGTGACCAAAATGAGCAAGATTTCTGTCCTCTGCAGGGGTCAGCAAACTATTTCAGTGAAAGACTAAATAATAAATATTTGGAGCTTTGTGGATCATACGGTCACACAGTCTCAGTAACAACTATGCAACTCCACCATTGTAGCGTGAAAGCAGCCATGAGCCATACATAAATGAATGGGTGTGGCTGTGTGCCAATAAAACTTTATTTAGAAGAACAGGCAGCAGGTCAGATTTTGCCAGCCCTTAGTCTAATGAGGTTGAGGCAGAGAATCTATACAAAAATTTTACTTTTTTAAAGCAAAGGGATCATTTTAGGCTGTGGCAAGTGATTTGAAAGAAGTAAGCATAGTGATGTAAACAGCAATTGCCAATTTTTTTGCCCCCAGGGTATACACAGAAAATTCGTTCAGCACAACTGAGGTAAATGGGTGAGATGGCTCTGGCTGGCACCTGGGGGAGCCAACACCCTGAGGCGGATCCATAGCATGCCATATCTGTAACCCATTTGCAGCACACCGGGATGCTCCAGAGAGAGTGACCATGGGGGCCAAGTTCAGATGGCATAGTTATAGGGGTTTCTCTTGGACTACATTTGAGTTGAAATGTGAATTATGAGCAGTGGCCAACCACAGGGGAGAGTGTAGAGTGGTAGCATTGCTCCCTTAAGGGGCATCGATATGCACAGAGACTCCAGGACAAGAGAAAGCATGTCATGTCTGGAACCAAAGGGAGGCCGGCGTGGTTGGAAAGAACAGAGAGCATATTGGAACTTTGGAATGAAATGAGATGAAACAGGTCATTTGAGCTTAGAAAATGAACCATAGGCCAGTGTTTTGGTTGTTATGGCTGTGTAACAAAGCATGCCCCAACTGATGGCTTAGAGCAAAAAGTGTTTATTTCCCTCATGCGTTTGGGGCTAAGCAGAACCAGGGTGGGCTTGGCTGTGCTGTTTTGCTGGTCTTGCTGGTCCCCTTGGAGGGGCTTTCTCCTGTGTCTGTGGGCTGGCTGGTTTGCTAAAGCATCAACCGGAGCTTCTGCCCTATGCCCGACGTGGCTGGAATGCTTTAGTTAGGGTGATTCTCTTCCAAGTGTGTCTCATCCTCCCGGGACCACCAGGGCTAGACCAGGTGCGAGTTTCTCATGGCAATGTCAAAGCACAAAAAAGCAATTCAAAATACATAAAGCCTCTTGAAGTCCAGACTCAGAACTGGTGTATCCAACTTTTCCACTGCATCCCATTGCCCAAAACCTATCACATGGCTGAACTCAGAAAGGAGGACACTGCAGAGTGACACAGCAAAAGGCATGGCTCCCGGGAGGATGATGAATGATCCTGGGAAGACTTTTTTGCTTGTATTTGAATTAGATAAGAAGCCGTTGAGGCATTTTAAGAACAGGAGTGATATGATTTGATTTACCATGAGAAAACTGTTAATCTGGCAAAACACGTGGAGGAGAATAGATTGGGGTGGGGGCCGGGGGCTAAGAGGGGACGTGGGGAGATGCGGGTGGGCTGAACCTGTTCAAGGCTCTCTCTCTCCTGCTGCCTTCAGGATACATGAGATAAATTGTTAAACTTCTCAGGCTGGGCTTTACCAGGTGAGCTGACAGTTATCACCTGCATTCATCAATATAAGTTCCATAAAAAGCAAAGCAGTTGAGGAGAAATGAGAAATGACAGCCCAGATTAGCAGCCTTGAATGTTCCCCACGAACACAGGACACTCACCCAAATCACACGTCACAGCCTTTCACCCATTAGCACTAATAGCAGGATTATTCCCAAGGAAGCTGTAGCTATTATATTTATTATCACCCCAACAATAACATAAATAGCTGTGAATTCCACCCTGCTCATTGACTTGCTTCATGCCAATCAGTTAATATATATGTGGCTGGAAGTTTGAACGCGTTGGGAGGAAATCTTGTCTTCAGAAGAAGTGTTGGTTTTCGATGGGAAAGGATGATTTTCTTGGGAAATGGGTTCACCAGGACTTTCTGTATTGTGTGTGGAAGACTGTAATGCAACCTAAATGCATAATGTCTCAAATGCAATACAAATTTGTTTTTCATTAACGTGAAATCCAGAACAGGTGTTCTCATCAACAAGCTACTCTCCGCCAAGTAGTGATCCAGGGACCCAGGCTCCTTCCATCCTGTGGCTTCGCTGTGGTCAACAAAGACCTTGGGAAGGTTGCCACATTATTCAGTCCAGAAGGAGCAAGGTCGTGAAATATCATGCTTGCCAGCTACAGTGTGGCTACACCTCAGTCACGTGACCGTACCTAACTGCCAGGGAGGCTGGGAATTGTAGTTCGCTGTGTGTCGGGGAAGGCGGGAAGCGAGGAAACCGGGTCAGCGAACAGCTGGCCAGTCTCCACCAGAAATTCCTTTAGTGGAATTTCTCATTTGAGTAGTTGAATGATTTACACTAAGTTTTACTTCTCTACAAGCGGCTACTCACAGCAAGAGTTACTGTTTATTGAGTGCTTTTCATGAGCTGCGTGCTGCACAGTGCATGACATCAATCAAACCTGCAAAGCCGCTGTGGAAACGGTACTGTGTTATTCCCATTTTACAGATGAGGGCAGAAAGGCTTAGAGAAATTGAGTTCCTTTTATCAGCCGTGAAACGGGGAAGACATCAGTACCTGTCCCACGGGTATGTCCTAAGAAGCTACATCTGTCAGGACAGGCTGTGTGTGCAGAGGTGACAAATAACACCCCAAATCTCAGGACTTAACCACCAAGTTTCATATCTTGCTCAGGGTCTGTGTCCATTGTGAGTCATTCTTTTTACTCCAGGACTTAGGTTGATGGAATAATTACTTGCTGGAGTGTTGATGGTTTCCATGGCAGAGGAAGGACAGACTAGGCAAAGCCAAAGCTGGTCCTAAAAGAGCCTGCCTGAAAGGAAGCATGATCACATCGGTCAAAGGGAGCTGGATGGCCACACCTCATTTCAAGTCACGGGGAGATGAACACCTATCATGTGCCTAGAAAGAGAAAGCCTGCATTCTGGAACACATTCTAATGGCAACCAGTTCATCCCAGTAAGCCTGCGTTCTGGAACACATTCTAATGGCAACCAGTTCTTCCCTGTAATTTAGCATGGGGCTGGGAATACAGGAATTGCCTGAGTGTTATCACTTGTATTTGATTGCCTGAATACGAGAAGGTAAGAAGAGAATTACTAATCTATCTGGAATTATCAGAAATCAGACTGATTCGGGAGACCCTGGGATCGTGTTTGATATTTTCAGGGGTGAGGGAGGTGGTAGAAGTTGGTGGGGACACAGTTGCAGACCAGAGTCACTAGATGCCCTTAGTTGCGGACTGTAGAGAAAGGATGAAACCCCTGGATGATGATGTTCTCTGCGATGTAAGGGGAAAAACATGAACTTAGAGCTTTTATGAAGAAGCAACTGGATTGCTTTTTCTATTTTATCTACGGCAACTAGATTGGGAGGCCAGAGTGTGTTTTATTATTGCACACATACATGATTACAAAGTCTTTAGTTTTTTTCCTACGTAAATTTATGTTGAGATTTAATTTCCACCAATTAGAACCCAAATGAAGCCATTCTAATGTGATTCATACATCACAGAAACGTGGCCCTACTCCTCAGTGCACACATAAGGAAACAATATCGAAGTGAATTTTAAGTACCTAAAGTTGTGTTAGACTGTGAATGAATATCCAATTCAATTTGTAGGAAACTTTAGATTAATTAGGTTTATAATTTGCACAGTAAGGTAATGTAAATGTGTTGCTACCGCTTGACTTTTTCCTTAATCCTCTGAGTGGATATTTAATCTTTTTAATATTAGAATTAAAGCAGCTTGGAAGATATGAATATTAATCTAATTATATTCCGATCACTTTAATTTCTTTAATGTTTTAAATAACAAAACAACTTTACAAATTGGTTTAGGTTGGGGAACCCTTTTAGAGGATTTTGCATCTCATCAGTAAGTGCAATTTAGAGGATGTGGGCTTGGGGGAGGCCACCTTCAGTTTACAGTTATGCAAATGCACACCATTAATCCTGGAGCCTCCACTATCTGACTGGCAAGGTGTGCTTCAGGAATTTCCAGCTTCTACTTAGGAAGGAAGAGTTTGCCAGCATGAAAACCCAAGTAAGCAAGCAGCTTTATGGCACACCAGACATACAAAGTGAGAGCTTTTGAAGAATCAGTGATAAGTTAGTGCGAAGAGGATTTTTCTCCTTTTTCGGTTCTTACTATCTTAAGGAGGGGAAAGAAATCAGAGCAGTGCCTGCAAATTTTATTACCTCATTATAATTGATACCTGTTCTCTGAGCCAATAAAAGAAGCTGTATTCAGCACAAGCTATGTAAAATCTTCAATGTTTTAGACTGTCAATGTTAGCTGTGGTTAGGCTGACATAATTACGAGCTGCATGTACCAATATAGAGCTCTTTACCCACAAAAGCATGCTGCAACGGCGGAGGGGGGGATCTTTTAGCGATAATAACAGGATTCATCAAGTGTCTGTATGACTGCTACTTAATCGCTGTTGTTTCAGTTAGGAGTGCGAAACATACCCCCTGGCCAACCCAGCTCCTCATCTCTCCTCCTTGGCATTTCAGGAATTGCAGGCTTTTGTACGGAGTATTCAGTAGCTTCCTAAAGAAGGGGGGAAATCCTTTTGGTATGATTTCCATTTCAAGATGACTATAAAGAGAAGACTTTGCAAAGGGCAGTCACTGGAATTCCAACTTGAGAAGCAAAATACATTATTTTCTGGAACAAATTGCAGACTTTAAAAGCATGATGGAAAATTAACCAAAGAATTTATGTCATAAAATGCAGTGGTAAGTTCTAGAATTAGAAACAATTCCAACAAATACCAAGCGAATTTTTCCATGTTTTGAGAGTTTATGTGTAAGATGTTTCCACTTACCTAGAAGCTGGGGAAATGCCCTGTAAACAGCTTTCCCGTGGAGTACATATATTCATCAAAGATGTAAAATGACATAAATGCCCAACATTCACCAGTGAATATGAAGCTAAATAATCAGCATAAGAAACATCAGATAGAAGGAAAATAATCCCTTCTTGGATGTGCATCATTTAATTGAATCAAGCAAACAATAACAAAGATTACCAGGGTCCCAACTGTTTGGTTGTTGGTGGTGGTGGTGGTGTTACTTTGGTTTATAGTATTATTTTAGCCAGCCTTGCTGGTTAGCACTGCACATTTAGCTGAGTTAATGTTGTGATAGGTTAAAGATGAATGCAAGTTTTTTTCTTCTTTCCCCACTGAGAGGTGGAGTTGAATTCCTCTGCCCTGGGATCTAGCCTTGGCAGTAGCAGCTTGCTTGACTAACAGACTAATGGCAGAAATGATGCTCTGTCACTTCCATGGCTGTGTCATAAGGAGTCTTATAGCTTCTGCCCAGGTATCTTGGAATACTTGCTCTTGGAGCCCCAAGCCATCCTGTAAGAACCTGACTCCCCTAGGCCGCCATGTTGAAGGAAGCCCAAACTAACCATGTGGAGATGCCTTGTGGAGAAGCAGATCTTGGCCAGCCGCCATCCACTGGGAATCATTCCACTTAAGGCCCCAGATTTTGGGGAGCAGGGATGAGTCATTTTCCATCCCCCACCCCTAGGCTCTGTCCAAACTGCTGTTTCAGGGGCAAAATAATTGCTCTTGCTTTAAGACACTGTGTTTTGGGTTATTTCTTACAGAAGTACAGATAATCAGAGTAAATGCCCCAGGCCAAGTAATTGTGAATGGTGAATTTAAGTTTTCAAAGTGGTCTATGCAGTCAATTTCTTCATTTTATGGTAATACGGAGTGTCTGTAGCAACCCAAAGATCTCTCCTTTCCTAAACCTCAAAGTGATTCGAGCTTAAGGGGCTTGTACATGTTGAGGGCTACACTGTGCTCTTTATATTCTTTACGTTCTCTTTGTGGATTTCCCTTGCAAGCAGGGATTAAAAGAGAAGAGTCTCCCAAATGTAAATTTCTCATAAATATTTGAGCTCCATTTTGGTAATTCTTCTATTCTCGGATCTGTTGCCTAATCTTCTATTTAGCAAGTATTTCCCATGAAATAGAAGGCTTTAATTGTAGAAGTACTAATTTTAATAGCATAGCTTAGCACAGCTCAATTTGTAAAAAGCCACTATCCCCATTAAATTCCCATCGTGTAAAACCACCTATCAACCGTGTACCCATCATTTTACTAAAGTTTTCCCCTCTTCAGTCTCTCACTGCTGAATAATGGGACTCTCACCAGACCAAGAAAAACAAGCTTTCTTTCCACAGGAGGTTACCCCGGAACTTGGGGAGTGGGAAACAGGATCCCTGAAGAATAGGATTGAAGAATGTCTGTGAGGCAGGTGGGGGCCACCTTGGACCTGTGCGGAGTCGTGACTGCAGTCTACGCTCCATCCCATAACTTAAGGGTAGACACATTTCATCTGGGGCTTAGGGTTACATGGGGAAAAGGTATAAGCTTATTCACTTGACTTCACTGATTCTCAACCTAGGCACCCTTGACATTTGGGGCTGGATAATTTTTTGTGGTAAGAGCTGCCCTGCGTGCTATAGAATATTGAGCAACATCCTTGGCCTTTATCCATTAGATGCCAGTAGCATCCCCTCCTCCAGTTGCAACAACCCCAGATGTCTCCAGACATTGCCAGATTCCTCCCCCTTGACTTTCTTGGCTGTGGTAACTCTTCCTTACCCCCCACCTGGGTGACTCAGCAGATCTCTCTTGCTAAGTTGATATGACCTTGAACATACGAGGAAACTGAACTTGATTTTCTTCAAAGGAAAAATGTCTGCTACCTCTCTTGCTAAGTTGATATGGCCTTGCACATATGAGGAAACTGAACTTGATTTTCTTCAAAGGAAAAATGTCTGCTACCTCTCTTGCTAAGTTGATATGGCCTTGCACATATGAGGAAACTGAACTTGATTTTCTTCAAAGGAAAAATGTCTCCTTCCTCCCAAATGCCATAGGAACAATTGAAAGCCAACCACTACCTTTCAGATGGGCCGGGCATGTCCAGACTATAAAATGCGGTGCTAACATTCTGAAGAGTATAGTAGTGTGCTTACAGGGAGCGGATGTTGATTATCCATCACTGTTGAAAATATCATTGTCAATATCGCCGTTCAACATTGCAAGTATGAAGGAGAAATATGACGGATTCTAGAACCGCCAGAAGTGATTTTTGCAGCCATGGGGCTGAATTGAAGAGCTTAACCCACTAATCTGTTATGACCACTCAGGGAGTGCTAGAGCAGATTCTCTAGCACGCCGAGAGTCCTTTAGTGGGTCGGGTGAAGTGGCATTATAGTTCTGCTTTTAATGGTGGGGGCACGAATTGCCTGGATCTTTTTCAGAGTACATCACCAGTCTTCCAGTGGCAAACTTATGTTTATGCCAGCCAGTGGGCTCACCCCAGCATGGGGGCATGAATTGGAGTGGAAATCAATGGACTCACATTTGGATGCAATTGCCCCAAATTATCAGAGAGAAAAGAGGACCACTATAATTCCCCAGCCATCACATTTTTATCAACTGCCTTTGCTAAGCATTAGTTTAGTGTGAATATTCAATTCCTGGGCCCCTCCTTGTCAGAATTTTTCCGTAAACACCATTATTACTGCTGTTGTGTTTTCTGTGGCTGAGCTGAACTGAATTTGGAGATTTGATCCACATTAACTCCCTCATCTCCTTCAGGGAGTCGGTGACTCTTTGGGGTACCCAAGTGCAAGTGCTATGGTCCTTGAAAGACAAGTTGGCTTTCCCCCAAGTTTCTGCTCTTGGGGGAACCAGAGGACGCAGCTTGCTGAGGTGTCACAGGCTACCGCACGGGTCCCATTCCCAGGGAGCTCTGACTTAGGTGAAGCAGGGGACGCGTGGTCGGGAACTTGGAGTCAGGGTCAGGAAGACTTGCAATCCTGCTCTGCCCTGTCTCAGCTCTGTGGTCTTGCCAAGTGCTACAAAGCCTTGTTCCCTCACCTGTTTTATCATCTGAATTCTTCCCATGTCCTTACTGTGGCATGGATCTCTCTCCATGTTATTAGAAATGCAGATACATCATCTTTATAAATGGCCAGATCATTCAAATTGCTTTTTGCGTCTGCCTCTTCCCTGGCTCTTACTCATTTTCATGATGCCATTCGAATAGTGATCACAAGTCTCACACTGCAAAAAAAGTGATTTTTTAAAGCATCTCTCTTTCCCATGCTCATCTGTGAGCTTAGCCAGGGTGGGAAATGTACCTTATTAATTTGTTTGTTCCTTCTTTTTCACTTGGTGCTGTTCCTGGAGAGTGTCAATACATGGTTACACAGAGCTAGGCAGACATGGGCGCTGCCCCCGACAAGCTGCGCGATGCTGGCCAACTTACTTTCCATCTCTAGGCCTGTTTTTGCCATAAAATGGGAGAAAAAAATAATTCCTAGTTTCCAGTGTTGCTGTGAGGATAAAACAATTTGCCTGTAGCATCATGTTTGGCTCCATAAATGTGGACTCTTCGGAATTGTGTGATTGTTGTTATGTTTACTATTCATTGAAAATGAGAGATGAGTGTAGTGAGGTAGAGAGGAGAGGGAGGAAGGAAGGAAGGAAGGGAGGGAGGAAGGAAGTAGGGCAGGAGGGAAGGGGAGAGGGAGGGAGGAGAGAATAGGGGAAGGGAGGGCGGGAGGAAGTTTATCAGGCTTGATAAGTAGAATTGGAAAGAAATTCACAAGTCTTCATGGTGAATAAATTAACTTGACCTTTACAAATTTGGCTTGATCCCTGGAAGGAAAATTGTCCATAGGCATAAGATTTATGTAATCAGTCAACTAGGTCTTATTTTGCCTGAGCTTAACTTCTATCTCTGGGTCTGTGGATGTACTAAGAGACAACTGGATTTAGGGCCAGATACCCAGATCCCAAAGAATAATGACAGCAGCCCTGCTCTTGCTATAGCATCCTGGTAAAGGTTCACAAAGAGGGTTGCCAGATTTTGCAAATGAAAATATAAGACACTTAGGGAAATTTGAATTTCAGATACCCAGTGGATCGCTTTTTAGTTTAAGTTTGTCCCAAATATTGCATGAGGCATGCTTATACTGAAATTTTATTTTATTCTATACTAAATAATTAAAATAATAAAAATAATAATAATGAAAGGTATTCCCTTTTTTTAGTATATATCCCATGTAATGTTTGGGACATGCTTATCCTAAAAATTACTTCATTCAAATTTCGCTGGGGATCCTGTAGTTTTAGTTGCTAGCTCTGGCAATCGTATTTACAGAACAGCTGGAGAAGGGTTTATTCTTCTCCACACACTTTGGATTCATCAAAATCTGGAAACACTGGAAGCCAAAGGTGGCACATAGCACCTTAAATCTGACTTTAAAGTAAAACAATAACTATTGAACAGATTTATACGTTTCTTGTCAATAATACTCTGATTTCTGGAGATTGTTAGCAGTGTTTTGCTTTATAGAAAATGTCTTCTTTTGAAAATGACGTTTTAAATTAATGTGAAATTGCATTTTAATTTAATTCACAGGGAGTCATAATCAGGTGGGAGAATTATGTAACAATAATTGTGTTTGCAAGAAATTGATTTCATCCTAAAATTACATGAATACATTATTACAGTTTGTTGTCATCCTGAAATGCACCATTTAACCATAAAATACAGCGTAAAAGACACCTTCATGTTGCAGTCCTTAATCTAGTGTGTAATTGCTTAAGTAAGAACATTAACTATATTGTCAACTACCTGTTCTCACATACCTGAACCACCAGCTCGCCAAGATGGCTTTGAGCCTGACATCAGCACTCTGGGAAGTAGACACTCAAGGGTATTTGAGAAAGTGCTGTTCCATCCCAATCTTCTTCGCATCGAGCAAAGATATGGAGACCTTGGCAAATGAGTAAGCTTGAAACAATTTAAAAAGTTGTTATTGTAATAATCCGGCCACATTTACTGAAGACATTATCTTTTCGCTACTTAAAGAATACTTTGGTGGCTTCACACACACAAAAATACCTTTATTAACAAGGTTTGTAAGTTATCATGTTCAGTGACTCCCCCCGTCCCCCCAGAAATGTTGCTTTTGGTACACTGAGAGTTCATTCAATTAAAGTTTGTCCTTGGCAATTCTTTATTGAACAGATTCCATTTTTATTTTTTTTTTATACAAAGCTGATAAATAACTGAAACCAAACAGCCTCAAAACTGATTATATTTCTGGATACAAACCAGATGTGCAGTTAATCCATCATTGTTCCTGCGTCAGCTACCCCCCTTTGCACCTATACTTGGAAAAAAACAAAAACAAAACAAAAACAAACTGAGCCTGATTTCTCTGCTAGTTCTAGTTCATTTCCTTGAACTTGGGGAGATTTTAGCCGCAGTAATTTCCAAAAATAGTTGTGGAAAACGCAGAAAACTGCAGAGCTGCTTCTGCCGGCTGCATTGTGAGCACGGTCTGGGCTGCCTTTCACAGCACTCTTCCCCTCTCTGCTGAGACTTTCAGGCACTGCTCATAGATTGGTGAAAATCTTAAAAGCTCAAATGCTGGTCTGGGTTAGGGCTGCCAGTGCTTCTGGTGGCCCCTGCAACAGGATGGAAGGCTCAAGCTATGGCTGGTGCAGCCTGGGTTATTTTAGTCCGTGCTTTAGTAGACATCCATTCTGGCACTGGCTGGTAATAAATAGCAGGAGTACTCCCTTCTTTCTAAGGGCTTGGCAAACCAAAAAGAATGCGGTGAAAAAATCTCTTCCCTCTTCAAAAGTAACTGGGCACTTGAGGAGTATTTCCTAGTCTCACTTTGTAACCTCAATTGCAAACCAAGCTACAATCTCATCTTTGTTTAATGTAAGCGATGAAGATATTGGCGCTCTTGTGTTCTTTCTGCTCATTAAGATGCCTAGTCTCTCTGTAGGTACCTTCAGGGAGCCAGGTGTGTGCTGTGATTTGAGGGGTAGTGGCCAGTTCTTACAACTAACGTTGGTTGATCAGAGCTTATTGCGTTCCAAAGACCATTCTGAGAACTTCCACCCACGTAAAAACACCATGAAATAAGTATTGTTTACCAAGGAGCACAGCACAGAGAAGCTAAGGAGTGTGCTGGAGGTCACACGGCCAGTGAATGGCACAGCACTCAGACTGGTAATCCAGACTGACAAAGTCTTATACCACACAGCTGCTCTAGAAATGTGCCTGTTGGATGCAAGGGCAGTATGTTCAGTTGCTATGGTGTTCAGAATCTCTCCTTCTTCCTTTAGGTTAAGGCAGAATGATACCTAGGTTTTATTTGTGCGCCAAACACAAAGCCTGCCTTGACTGCCAGAAATGCTAAGAAGAACTCTGGAGTTTTGTCTGGCTTCCAAAGGACTGAGTGCCACGGTCAAGTTGGAATGCCCACACTGAGCATTGCAGGGGTCTACGTACCAAGCGTTTGTCATCCCTGGTTAAAGCATTTGACTCTCTGGGGGGAAAAAAAAATGCAGATTTTACCTGTGGGGACATGCATTCGATGACTAGCGGCTGCGGACACTTAGATAAGAGTTCGTTTACTTAGAAAGCACAGCCCGGAGAGGCTGGGGCAGAGGACAAGTAAGTTTTGGGCTGTGCGGGCACTCCCATGGCAGCGTTGGTTCTTGGGGGTGAGGAGCCTATAACGGGAGGAAAGGAGCAAAAGTGATAGCTGCGCTGAAAACAAATTGTTCATGTCCTAATTTTGCTCGGTTGACTTCTCTTAGGATTGTCATTATGGTTTTGCGCACGTTGGCAGCAGGGTCGGTCACGGCCGATACGCCTGTCTGGCAGGCGCTGTGCCGCGCTCTGTGTGTGTCCTCCAGCTCCTGTCCATCTCAGAGCTCCCTGCCATGACTGTTATTCCCACTGCATGCGTGGGACTCATGGTATCGGAGGGTGGCCGTCCTATTGGCAAAGCTGGAAGTCCGGCTCTGGCATCCACCTCCAGCGCCTACGTCCTTTGCCCGGTACCTCCTGCTTTAGAATCAGTGTCTCCTAGGGAGGAGTATGGCTCCCTGATGCTTCAGCTGGAAGGCACAAAGGTGAGACAGCCCTCCCTGCTGCACGTGATCTCAGAGCACAAAATGCCTGGCTGCCCCAAACTGAAGATTGGGGTGGCAGGGAGGAGGTAGAGAGCAGGGAGAGAGAAAGCAAAAAGGAACCTAAGCGTATCTTATGGTTTAAAACCATAATGGAACATACCTTTTTCTTGGTTCTCCATTTATTAATAAAATGCCCAATACCTTCTGGCATGTGCTTTGAACTGCTTTTAATTATCTTCAGTTGGATGAAGAAAAGGTAATGGGGACCTCATAATAGTCGTGGAGGGACTATTGGAATTTTATTTCCATGGGGGAAGGCAGAGACTGTTTGCCAGGGAGCCACGGCTCTTCAAAGTTGAGGACACTTCCCAGTGCCACACGGTGTAAATCACAGCTCAAACTATGCGATTATCCCCTGCAGAGGAATCGAGTGTGGCTTTATGGGATTCTTCACCAAGCACTTAGGAATAATCTGATATAAAACAGCAGGGGTGGAGAGTAATGACAACTTCAAATTAGTTTAATGAATGTTTACATTTTAAAAAAAAGGCTTTTCTGCAAACCTGAAAATACGAAGTGACAGTCTCCTTTCCTATTTCCCCTGCCAGAGGCACCTCCAGGGTTTTCAGCCCCAGGGAAAAGGTGGCATGACTTAACTCGTTCAGTGCCAGGGTGCACTTAGGCTCCCCCATTGTTTGGCTTGGGTTTGAACAGCTCCTTGAACAGTGCTCAATAGTATTTCCATTATAAACATCATATCAGCGTGGGGGGAACATCTGTTTTAAGTCAATGTAGACTCAATCCAGGAAAAAATAAATTTCTGGCTCTCCACCTGCTCCAAAGGTCAATTACCCACCCAAATCAGCCAGAGATGGTTGATGGGCCACAGATGCAGGGGATATTTTTAGCTGGATTTTGGCAGGTAAGCTGCTTGTTGAATGCATAAAGAAGGAGTTGGTGGGGGAGGTTGATCAACCATTATAATGTTTTAAGCGTGGTGCAGCGCCAAAGCCCCAAGCAAATCCGTAAGGCACTTCTGGGTGATTTCCCTACTTCTGATGAAGAAGGATTCATTTTGGCAAAGGCAGCAGGGTAGGAAATATTCACATTGCTTGCATTATGTGGAGCGGACCTCAAGGTATTTTGGACAAGAAACAACATTTGCTTTTCAGATATAGTTACCCAGCCCGAGCTGCCTCTGCTCTTTTTAATAGTGTTTTCAAAGAACGTTCTTGTGTTGAGTTCCGAAATCTGGATATTTCCCAGTGTGCGTACCTTGGCCCCCGCACTTCACATCAGATGGAATTCTGTCCATAGGTTGCCAATCTGGCCGTGGAATGTTAGGCAGAGTTCTGTAAATATACATAAGAGGAAGAATAACCGTTAAACAAAAGCAAGAAATAAAACAAAACCAAACCAAAGCCCGAAGGGCTTGTGCCCTCTCAGGAACGACTGCAAAACCAAATGGTGAATTCCAAGAATTGATTTAGAAACAAACTTGGTTCTACTTTGGCCTTTAAGCCATCACTAGAAAAATCGAATCTTGCCCACAAGAACAAGATTCTCCTTCCCTCCTTGACCGGCATACCAGCACCTCAAAAAACCTCTGTGAAAATTCCACAGACCTCTAAGAGCCAGAAGAAAACTGAGTAAAAATAGCTCTCCGATAGAGCAAGCTTCCATCTCTGTGGGATCGAAGGCATTGTTGCTTCTCAGCCCAAAATCAGTTTTTACGTAGGGCTTTCAAAGAAAACGAGACTAGCACAGAAGCAAACAAATGACAGTTTTCAGTTAGCCAGAACATTGGTTGGATGAGAAGCTGGATTTTCCGGGAGGTTACCAGAACCACGTCTTTGGAGGACAAGTTGCCATGTGTTTGTGTATCTTAGAAGTTGCAGAAGTCCACAGAATTTTCTAGGGCTCAAAAAAGCACTACAACAGCACATCTGGTGTTTGTGTAAATGATCTTCAGGAGTCCTCTGGGGTAGTGTGCCCCATCCCCACCCCCACCCCTATAGGTTTTCAGAGAGGCCTCTGGCACCCCATCCTCCCTAGCTCCCTCCTTCTCAACCACTGGACCGCATTCTTCCATCACTTATCATAGGTGGTAATTATTTTACTTATTTGGTATTTCTGAACAGGGCCTAGAAGGAATCTGCTCTGATCCCTGTTTTAACATCATTATCAAGTGCAGGCACATGGTTGCGTCCGACAGGATTTGTCAAATGAATGAATGAATGAATGACTTCTAGGAAACCTCATTGGACTTATTTCCCCCTTATTCCTGAGGACTAGCGTCTCTGCAGCTGCCCCTGACAGCAGAGCTGAACAATAGACACGGATTAGCTGGGACAGGTATCTTCTTATTTCAGTAGGGGAATTTGGATTCCTTGGGCTCTGTGCCACAGGGGCCTGCTGCCCTCCAGGGACTACCTGCCCCCAGCAGAAGGACCTTGTGCTTTGAAAAATTGCCCCTGGAGACAATCCAGCTCAAACTACCTTATGAATATGTTTTATTGGCATTTTCCACCTTAACTTCTCCAAGCCTCTTCTGCCACAATTTCATTTCAGACTACCATTGCAGCCGAAAAGGTCACAGGCAGGTGGGGCTGGCTCCTTGATGACGGGTCAGCATCCATGCAAAATCCTCAGATTTCCTTCTGCATGCCATGGTTGAGTGTTCCTCTTGTGGGAGGCAATGGTAGGAGGGTCGCTTATGCACCAGGGAAGTGAGTCTCCACCATCTGCACAGACCCCCCCCCCCCAAAGGAGACATAAAATGACGCTTGTTGGCCTGCCTCTGAATTATTTACACTTCCGAGGCATGGCCTTTCCCCTTTCTCTAGGCAACATCTCCCTAACAGTTAAAAAGCAGACACTCATGATGGAGTTTACCTCTTCCTTTTAAGAAGTCAAAGCCTACCTATTATAAAAGGGACACCCCTTGAAAAACACTGATCTTTGTTGAATCTATTGATTCATCCTTTCAACAAATATTCATTGAGCATCAGTTCGGTGCTATGCCCTGTGCTAGGAGCTTGTTATACAGAGGTGAATGAGACAGACGTGTCCCCTGCCCTCAAGGGGCTTACAGTCTAACAGGGGAACAGACAATAAGGGAGAGAATATATACACTAGTAAATTTGTTTCCAGTGTACTAGCTGTGTGACCTTGAGCAAGTCACTTAACCTCTCTGTGCCTCAGTGTCCTTATCTATAAAATAGGATATTGGTTCCAATCTCACAGGACTGTTGTCAACATGAAGTGAGTTGTAAAATACAAAGCTTTTAGAAAAGTGCTGTATAAATACTAGCTATTTATCACAAGAAGTACTTTAAAGGAAGCTATGTGATGGGTAATATGGGCATTAATTTATTTCTAGGTCATTTAGTTAGCAAATGCTAGAGGCCTGATTCCAGCGTCAGAACCGGTGTTCCTAATCTCTGTGCTTCCGCTGTTTCTTTAAAATACATACATGGATGAACTACCGAGTGCCCTTCACTGCTCCCCTCCCTGGGTCCCTCTCTCCCCCATTATGTACATTCTGTCAGAGACATTGATGTTTCTGTCAAGGAAGCAGCCAGTCTGGGAGAGACCAGACATTTGACCAGGCTTTCACCATCCCATTACAAAAAACAGGAGAAACAAAAAAGGGACGTGTGTGTGTGTGTGTGTGTGTGTGTGTGTGTGTGTGAGATGAAAGAAAAAGCATGTTAAAATCAAATGACATAATACCCCTATCTTTCTGACTATTGAGTAGTCCGTCTTGAGTCAAATCAAGCAGATAGGTATGCCGCCTCTTTAGCCTTTATTCCTTCTCAGCTTTCCCCATTATGCCTTGTTCTCTCTGCCCGCAGGCAGCTGGTGGGGGGGTCTTATTTTTGGGGATTCTGTGAGCCTAACTAGAGGATACAGGATAACCAGGCAGGTAGCACCTTATTTGCTACGTTTCTCTCTTAAATATCATTCCCCCGCAATGCGCCATGTCTCTGGGTCCCCCTGAAGCAGACTCCTGGAATGAATGGTCTTTCTCTTCCTGCCCCTGTTTCTCTTCCTGCTCTCTTGAACTCACTCCATCAGGCTTTCATTTCCGTCGCTCGTCCCCATCTGCTCTCGCACAGGTCACCCTGACCTTCACTGTTCAACCCGATGGTCAGTTGGGGGCCTCATCCTACTCAGACCAATCACCGCATTTGGCTGATTCCAGAACACCCTCTCCATTTGTTTCTTGGGACGTCACTTTGCTGCGACACTTTGTGTGGGCTGTCCCCTTCCAGCTCTGTACATTGGGGTGCCCATTTCTCTACCTCTGCCTAGTTTCTTCCTCCCCTTATATCACTTTCTGGGGTGATCTCCAGCCATGCAGCTGGAAATGCCATCCATATGCTGGTAAATTCCAAATGGGGTTTTCCATCCCAGACCTCTCCTGAACCCCAGACACATATATCCATCCATCCGCTTAACCTCATCATTCACTTGCCCAGTAAGCTCCTCCAACCTGGAAACCAAACTGGATCTCTAGCTCCCACCCCCTCCCCAAACTCTCTCCAGTCTGCATCTTTCCAGTCTCAGACGACAGATACTGAATCCCCCAGTTGCTCAGGCCAAGACGCTCAGACTTATCCCTGCTGCTCTTCTTTTCTTCTTCTCCATTCCCTGTCCAGTTTGTTAGCAACCTCAGTTGACTCTGTGCTCTAAATGTGAGCATTTATGACCTCCTTCACTGCTACCACCCAGGGCCAGGTTCTGGCCTGGTGCCGAAGCTGGATTGTTAACAATGGCCACCGTCCGGAGGCCACACCTCTGCCTTCAGCCACCTAGAGTAGTCTGTTCTCCCTCCAGCGGCTGGGATAGATCTTTTAAAACTGGTTCTAAAACTTGGGTGGAGATCAGAAGCCACTAAGTCTCCATCCTCTGTCAGTAAGTCTGCGCCTCTGGAGTTCATTGCAGGGCATGGACCCCTAAATCTGAGAACCACTGTTGTAAGACAGAGACCAGAAGAAAGCTTTCTAAAGGCTAGGTTAAAGCGAAAACCCTTCACAGGGTCCTACAAGGCTTGAGAGCCTGCTGCCCCCTTGACCTCATCTGCTGTCACTGGTCCCCTCATTCCCTCCGCGTCAGCCACTGTGACCTTGCCGTGGGTCTCTGCTCAAATATCTCCCCGAACACCACCAGCTCAAATAATGCTTCCCTCACCTTCATGTTCTTTATCCCCCTACCCTGTCTTTCTTTTCCTCTGTAGACATAGTGTACTTCTGTTTATTGAGGGCTGGTCTTCTCTACTATAAGGTCAATTCTTTGGCAGCTACATCCCGTGAGCCTACGACAGTGCCTGGGGAACACACAGAAGTGCGTGGTAAATGGTTGGTTCAACTGAGCACGTGTGCTGCTGACTTAAAGTAAGGTCATCTGCAAATGAGAAGTCCTTCCTTCTCCTCCCTTCTGCTGCTTCCCAAGGAAGCCAGCCTCCTCAGATAGCCTCTCCTGGGTGGGTCTGCAGTCCAGGCAAAGGGCTTTACAGTGAGCCAATAAATAATTAGCCTGGAAATAGGAACCCACACAAGAGCAGAATCCACAGATTTTCTAATTGATCTTCCTGCCTTTGCATTGGCCACAGTGAATCTTCAGCACTATTAGCTGCCTGTTCAAGCGCCCAGGGATGGGGAGGGTGGCGGTGGACGATTCCTTAACCCAGTGCAGACTCACTGTTAGCGTTAATGGAATCTGATAAGGGTGACTGAGGAAAGAGCACTGGGTGAGCATCCCTGTCATCCTTATAAAAATAGTAGCAACAGTAACTGTTGACATTTATAAACTGCCTAGGAGTGGCAGGACGGTGCCAAGCTTCTCATAGCCCAGCACGCTTGAGACCTGTAACCATCTTGGGGGTCAGGATGATCATGCCTCCCCATGAAGCGGATGGGGAAACTGAGGCATATTTTATGTGAAGACTTGCTGAAGTCCCTTCAGTGATGAGTCAGGACCTGAACCAAACCTAGTAGAGATCCTGAGCAAAGTTCTCCCCCTCCCTTACCCCATTCCCTCTTCCTGCATGTGAAGTCATTCCCTCCCCTGCTTCACGTGGTCTTTGGAAAGCATTTCGTGCCTAAACAGCCCAAGAGAGGGGAGCTAGGCGGATGATGTGGAAGAAAGGGTTCTTTGGGGCAGATGCCCGCCTATGACCACTTCCCACTTACTCGCCTTCCCAAGACCTGTATTTTTTCTACCTTGGTGTACATCCACAACATCATTGTTTATCCACTTCCTAACTTGACTTGGTGGGTTTCCATGTCATCTGATCAGTAACATGCAGAGCAGATGAACTGCCTAGAGAGAAATGGTGACCTGACCCCTCACCCGGTGTGGCATGCCACTCCAGGACAGTGAGGCTTTCCATGCTGAGCTTGGCAAAGGGAACTGCACCTAGGCAGCCCCGTGATCTGGAGTGGGGGAAAATAAAGTGAACTTCAGCGCGCAGCACCTGCCTGATGGCGAGTATGATGAATGCGGTTTGGAGTTGCCAGTTTTTTTACGCACTCTGCGAAGGCCGCGCACGCTTCGCATTAATCACCACCGAGCAAACACGGGCTTCCAGCAAAAGAGCCAAATGATTGGGAACAAATTCAAAACAGCTTTATTTCATTGACAGACAGGACCTTTTTGTTAAACTGTGGTTTAAAAACCTTTTACATCTCTGTCTCGTTCACACATTACTGTAGTCATTCATATTTATGTAAACGTAGGAACTTGGAGCCGGCTTATTTATCACAACCTATTGGCAGGAAGAGGGTCACATAAAAAAGAATCTTTATTTGAAAAAAATTTTTTAAAGCTATTTAACAGTGCTAATGGGAATGACCCTGTTATCAACCATTATTGAAGCAAATGGGCTTCTGAACTGGATTAAAAAAAATAAAACTTCTAAATGTCAGTGTGCAAATAGAAAACAGCAGTTAGTTAAACGAGACAGTGTGTGGTCAACGAAGATAGCCCATGTCTGGGCTGTGGGGGAAAGCACGGAAGTTGGGAAGAAGGAGCAACTCTCTGGGCTTAACCTGAGTCTTGCTAAGCAGCGCTCATTAGTTAGCCTTAGGTAAGAGCTATATGTCCACCAGCTTGGGTCCATATTACCAGACTGATTCATTGAAAAGCCTCTCGTTACCAGCTCTCACCCTGCCCTCCAGATGACCAAAAAGTTACCCCAAACCTTTATGTCACATTATTCAAGGCATACTAATTCTAGAATTTGTATTCAGGCATCTAGAACCATCGTGAAGCATCTCTGAAAAAAGAATCGGGTTCCTATCCCAACATAAATGCAGTATGTTCCCGATGTCTTTTGTTTGTGCCTGCTCAAGAATGATCTTTCCAAGACTGAGCGAACTGACTCCAAAGAGAAACGTTAAGCTCTCTCCCTAATGCCGAGGTGCTTGGGGCCAGCCACAGTGCCTAGAACTCAGCACTGCAAATCCAACACCTGCTCCCAGGGAATATGGTGCTCCAGTCTGTTCTTAGGAATGTGTATCTGCTTGTGGCGGTGGTGGTGGTTGTTGTGGTGGTTGTCATCGTCGTTGTCGTCGTCAGAAACCAACCGGCAAGGGCCAGAAATTAGGGTAACTTCTGAGAAGTGAACCGTACTTATAAAGTGATCTCCAGCAAAATGGGTCTCTCGGCTCTCTGTGGCAATGACATATCACTCCAGATGCTTTAAATGTATAATTTCTTGATGGACTGCCAGGATTTTTTACTTATCCCCATTAGAAAATTCTCATAGTCTGGAAGGGTGGAACTTTTGGCCTCAATCAAGTTTGGACAACCAATGAGCAAAACTCCTTGGCACGTGAAAGCTGCAGCCAGGTGGATAGGTTTGGACTAGTGCAGTACTAAGGCTATTTGTCTGTATGGCAGGAAGGAGGAGACCCAAAAGTTCAGCTCATGACCGGTAAAGCAAAAAATGGCAAAACTCCAGGGATCTGGCTTATGATTTTAGTCAATAGTGCAACATTCAAACTGATAATTCGAAGGAATCGTCTTCAAAAACCCTTTTTACAGTTTGATTGCTCTCGTTAAAGCAGCACAAATCAAGTGTTTGCCATGTTGTTAAACCGATGATTCCATATTGGTACGGAGTGGAGGAGACGTGTGAGTGCAGTCATCACCATCTCTTTGAGAACTTTTTCAAAAAGTATCCTCACTCAGCACAGAAATTTTTGACCAGGGACCTCCAGGGCAGGTAACCCCTTACTCTCCCCAC
This sequence comes from Zalophus californianus, assembly GCF_009762305.2. Classification (NCBI taxonomy): domain Eukaryota; kingdom Metazoa; phylum Chordata; class Mammalia; order Carnivora; family Otariidae; genus Zalophus; species Zalophus californianus. The sequence continues at coordinate 8,847,040 of NC_045611.1, read as the reverse complement.
GGCCCTGCCCACCTTGAGACCCCCAGAGCTCAGGGAGTATACTACTGAGCGATGCGTCCCACATGTGAATGTGGTTGAGAACCACTGGCCTTTTTATTATTACTCCCTACATATATTGTTGACAGCCTGATAGCAACGCTTTCTTCTTAATCTGGAAAAAAACAATTCGGTTTTGAAGTTGGTGCACTTGTTAAAGGAAGCCAGAAAGTCATCTCAATTCTTTGAGACCGAGTACAGTAGAGAAAGAGGATGTATAGTTATTTCTTCCACCTCTCAGACCCCTGTGACCCAAGGGAGTTCAACAGCTGCCCAAACCTGGTTTCATTCTGTTTTCTGTCTTGTTTGAAACCTGGAACTTTTATTGCTTTGTCTCTCCTTGTCTGTTGGAATCGAGCCGTTTCAGGTCCTTGAAGTCCTAAGAAAGGCCTCACTGGCTCGCTGCAGGCCTCCTGCCCTGCCGCAGGCTCTGGCTTGCATTCGGTAACTCTGATGGTTTTTTCTAAACCACTCTTGGGTCCTTCTTGGCCTCCAGCCCTGCATTCCCCTTCACTTCATAAACGTAGCTCTTTAACTTGGTCCCTTGATTACTTCACGTAATTGATCTTTTGGCCGAAAAATGAGTGGTTCCATTTCAGGGGTAGGAGTTAAACCAGATTCTGCCCAGGGACAAGTGTGTTGGTGGGAGGTCTGCTTCTCTGGAGACAGTGGTCAGTGGCATTGCAACCCAATCCATGTCTGGTACTCCAAATGGTCTCATTGGGTGGTAAGGTGGCCAAGCCTTGCTTTGCTTGGGCTCATTCACTTGTTCGTTCATTCACTCATTCATTTTTTTCTCAACATAAAATTATTTATCATATACATTTCCAACTCTGTTGGAGGTCCTGGGTCACATTTTCTGCAAAGCCACTCTACCTTCTGCAGAAACAAGGCCTCCATAAAGAGGACATTCTCTAGATGTGCACCTTGCCATTGCTCTTTTGCAGTATAGACTTTAGAGTGTATGCAGGGAATATAGTAAGAGTCCTTTCTGGGCAGAGAAAAAGCTACACTATGCTTTCCAGATCTCATTAATCGGCCATGATTTTGATGTGCTTTTCTGAAGTTGAACCTGTTTATACTTACAAAAGTGCTTTACAAATATTAGGTACTATTTTTATTGAAGCTCCAATTATTGATGACAAAAACTAGCCAAGCTTTTTGTTCATCATCATCACCATTATCATCATGGGGACAATAACAGTCTCTCCTTTTCTCTCACATTTTCCAGCAATTCTTAGAGCCTGCATGTATATTTATCTTACAACAGAATCTTAGTATTTAGTACATGCTGAGTCTTTGATTTCTTGTTTTCATATGCGCGTCTAGAGAACTAGAATATACGTAGCTGTTTTCTGGCGTGCATTTGGCCTGAAATGATGAGGAATTTAGACCACTTTTCCAGCTAAAGTTTCAGCCAGTACGCATGCAGGGAGAGTGGTCGTCAGTGTCTCTCAAAGTACAGTTCCTGAGTCACTTAGGAGATTGCAACCAGCTTAATTAGCATCTGGAGGCGCACTGCCCAGGAATCCCCAGTTGAATCAAACATTCCAGGTGATTCTCTCAACCTTGAAGTTTGAGAACCATTGGGCAGTATAGTTATTTATTCCACAGCTGTTTTTTTGTTCATTATAAAAATAATACATATACATTCGCGACATTAGCAAATAACAGGGAGGGGGAAATCTCTTTTGCTCCCTCCCGGCACCTAACCTAAAACTTTTAGGGCTGCAAAGTATTTCCTGTCAGTCTTTCTCTCCCCTTTCTCCATAAATTTTTATTTATAACAGAGTTGAGCCTTCTTCTTACCATTATTATTGACATGTGTTCATTAATTTCCTCTTAACAACTCGGTGTGATAAGTGTTAATTATACCCATTTCACAGGTAAGGGCATCGAGGCAAGAAGAGGCTTCCATACATAGTATACACAGTTTGACAGCCTGCCTCTTTACCTTACAACTATAGCCAGAGATCTATTAAGTTATTTTTCATAATCGTATTTTTCTTGTTGCTTTGGGCAGTAACTGGCAGACTTTAACTTCAGCTTTAATGTTGGATTAACTGCAGAGTTCCCAATTTTTAACATCATAAATAAGATATTTGTTAAAGTGGGTTTTATTTTCTTTCTATACATAGAATTTTGGGGGAAACTTTCTTAAAAATTGAATCTTTGGTCAAAAAAAAATTGAGCCACTGATATATTGCTGAGATTGCCAAGAGAATACCACCACTATTTATGGAGTATAATTTTCTCAAAGGGATATTATGAAGCACATCTCAAATTCATATTAGGGAACAAACTCTCACATGTTAGTGAAAGTTGTGGGTTATTTATAACCACACACAGTATCGTGCTTGCACCCCTTACAGAAATCTAAGTAAAAGAATCACTTTTTCCTGGTAGCTGGATGACTTGATTTCTTACAATCTGCTGGGCCTTCTTGGAAACCCAGAAATGCAGACTTTCATCTTCCTTCACAAAGGTCTCGTTCTCACCCTTTTCCTGTTGCAGAATTCCATGAAGCTATTGTGAATCTATGGAAGACTCAAGATAACATCTTTTTCAGAGAATCAGAATGATGCTGCTGGCTCATTTTTTGTCCAGCCCACACTCTAGGCCAGCCCCTTGTGTCTGGAGCTGTGTCAGCCCACTCCCCCGCGTGCTCTGGCCTCCGGACCCAAGGCTGCGCACCCCTCTTCACGGCCCTCAACCACAGTGATGGACTCGCTGCACCTGACACAAGTGAGGGGTCGTGGAAAAAGCAGACACTTTACAGTCAGACAAGTGGGATCGAATGCTTAGCTTCACTACCTGTTCTTTGTGTAACTGCGGTCAACTTATTTCCAACTTCTTGCCTCAATATCCTTTCGTGCCCAACGGACACAGTGAAACCTATCACACAGTGTTGTTAGGAAGATGACATTATTTAACATATGTAAATAATAACAGCAGCAATGGCAATGGCCAAAATGTATCAGACAGTTTTACGTGCCAAGGTTGACATTCCTCACCTTACACCTGTTATCTGGTGTCATCCTTCTCGTTATCCTAAGAGATCCATGGCATTATCATTCCCATTTTGTGGATGAGGTTTTAAAGAGGTGAACACTTGGGTTGAACTGTATGAAACTGCCATTTTTGTGGGTACGAATGGTCACCTATTATCAATTTCGTACGATCCAACCTAATAATGTGCCCAGGTCTCCTAGAGAAGAGGTGGCAGGACCAGGATTTTAACCCACTGCTATCTAGCACCTAAACCCATGCTTCCCAGTGTTCAACCGGAGTCTGAAATACTTGGCAGCAAGCCTTGCAGACATCAGGGACTTAAAAGCTGCCTATTTCTCTTGTCTTCTTTTGGCCCACCCTTGTCCACCATGAAAATGCACCCAAGTCGAAGATCAACCCGGGTCTCTGAACTTTGACAAACATCAGAATTTTGAACTTCATCGTGGAGCAGGGTACCCAGAGCAAACACAATGGGGAAAATTGCCATGGCCAATCCTCACAATGTGTGGATTGGAAAAACACACGCATGCACGCAGACCTGATTTGAATGGGATTTCTGAGTGGAAGCTAAGTAGGAGCCGAAAATGGCCTTTTAAAATACAGAACATAAGGATGCAATTCACAGAGATGGTCTCAACTGTAAACATGCAGCTGTGGGGTTTGCGAGGCTCAGTGCTTCCATACCGACAGCATACAAATTGTCAAGTACTTGAAGTTCCATTGTTGTTGAAAGGGCCTCACCCAGTGTCCTCGAATGGTCCCATTTCTTTTTTTAAACCACAGGATTCGTATCTCTCAGAACATATAGTGAAATAGTAACACAGATATCATATTAGGGGTAATAAATAATGGCGTTCCCAAATTCTTGTGTTGTATGATCATTCCTTGTAGGGTTCTTAAACAATTTTTTTTGAAGACTGAAGTTTGCACTCTCCTGAACTCCTGCAAGGAAGCCCTTGCATAAGGAGTGTTCCCAAATGTTCTGGATCCTTCTCCTGACTAACCTCTCTCATGAGTTCTTGTGGCATGTGTGGGGTTGTCTCCCAACACCTGCTTCCGAACCTCTCCGGCCTGCAAGCTATTTCCTGTGGCTCTCCTGTGGCCGCCTTGGGAGGTGCCATTTTGATCTGGCCTCATGCACCTGAACTCTGCTGATCAGAACCTTCCCACAAATGGCCAAGACCTTCCCCCCGCCACACCCAGGGTTTTTGAACTGGGAAGTTTCGGTCTCTTTCCGTTGGCGGAAGCCATGGGATTAAACCTGGCAGCTGTCAGCATCTGGGTTTCCCTCCATGTGGAGAGAGGACACGTCAGACGTTCAGACAGCTGAATCCCTGGCTCCCATATTCCCCCAGGTCTGGCTGCCTCCCTGACCTCTCCATGGTTCTGTTACTTAACTCTTTCTTGCATTCCACAGATGAACGAATTTCCCTTCATTTTGGTTGGGCCTTTGTCACTTGCAAACTAATTGTCAAAAGAAGGTCTGCTCCTGGCCGTGCATGGCTTTGGCATCACTTTCAGATTCTCATGGCTCAGGAAAGAAAATGTGCACATGCCATGTGCGCTGGCATGGTGATTCAGGGTGGGGGGAGTTGGGAGGAGAGTCCCATGGATGCAGCATTTCTTCCTCTAGGCTCCCTCTGCACACTGTCCACAGCTCCATTTTTAACCCTGATTGTGCAGTATCATGTCTGTCTATTGACCATCTCGCTGAAAGGAGACTGAGTAACTTGGAAGGTAGGCATTAAATCCAAATCAAGAAGTAAATCCCCAGCCTTTAGCACAGTTCTGTAATGAGTAAAAAATTCATAAGTTTTTTTTTTTTTTTTGGATTGAACTGAATTAGTTGAAAGTATTTAAAGGACTTGATGGATGGAGGGGGTTGAACAGTTTATAGCCCAGCTGGATCCAATTGTGATGACTCCTGGCCCATCTCTTAGAATCAAACGGGCAGAGGCGCTTTCATCCAACATGGAAGCCTTACTTTCTGTTGCAGTCACGCCTTCTAAACCTCCATCCGTAAGCTGTGAAGAGCTTGAGCAAGTCACTTAACCTCTCTTAGCCTTCATTTCTTCAAATGCTGATGATGAGACCTACCCCTAAGGGTTATGGTCAGTATTAAATTATATGGCCCATCAAAAGTGTCTAATGCCAGTGCCAGCACATAGTAGGCGCTCAGTAAATAGTCTTTAATTATTTTTCCCCTGCTAACCACAGATCAAAGAAGGTTGGCCCTAGAGTTATTTTTTCCCCCACAATTTGACAGAGAAATCAGTGAAGAAGCGCAAATATACCACATTTGTCTTGCATTGGTCATGGTAGGCTAACTGTTATAGCAGAGAACTTTAAACTCTGTGCCTTAACACAAAATATTTTCTTGCTCGTACACCATCCAATATAGATGTACCCAGTTGTGAGGCTCTCTTCCAAATAGAGATTTAGGGACATAGGCTCCCTCCATCTTCCATCACTGCCATCTTTAGTTTTGGCCTCCGTGGTCTCAGCAAAAGTAAGAAAGAATGGAGAAATGACAGTGGATACTTAATGTACATCAGCCCAGAAGTGACCCGCGTCACTTTCCAAACACCATACTATAACCAGAAGTAATTGTGTGGCCCAATTTAGACACAGGGAGACTGAGAAATGTACATCTTGATTGGGAAACAATGCCCCAGCAACGCCTCTACTTTATGAAAAATGGGCCTAGATTCGTGGTAGTCCACCGACCACCTCTGAGATAGGAGCAATTATGACTTGTTTTATTTTGTTTTTAAGCAAAGTTTAGTTCTTTTCTTTCTGCACATGAATATTGGTGGTCACAAAGCTATGAATCTTGTTGACACATTACCCCCCCCCAACCATGGGACACTCTTTGATTATGCAAAGGTTTTGTGATTATGAACCCATAAGTAGACAAATGCTATAGGGTCACTGTCCTCTAGCACACATCACTTAGACTCCACATCATGAGACCCTCCTTCCATCAGCATAGCCCAACCTACTTTAATTTGTCAGTCTAGGTAATTATTTCATGCCAATCCAATCATTGCCTCTTTTTTTCTTGAGCTATCCAAGAAAATTTGATGAAAGTTATCACCTATCTGTCCATCTATTCATCCAGCCATCTATTCACTATCCTTCCATCCATCCACCCATTCGTCCATCCATTCATCCATCTATCTATCCATCTCTTCCCCCATCCATTCACTATCCATCCATTGTCAGGTGTCTCAGCCCTGTGACTCTTCAATTCAGGCTCTCTCCCTTCAGGTTGTTTGCCCTTTCTTCTGCTGCATTCTTGAACCATCTGGTTCCCATCGTTCCAACTTCCTCTTGTCACCTGGTGCTTCAGTTTTGCCTGTAGTCATATGATATTTTCCTTAAACACTCAGCCTTGACCTCTTGTTCACTTACTCTTTCACCGTCCTTCACTCATCTTGCTTCCTTATTTTGTGGCATTTTATATATTTAATGATTGCAACGTGATTACAACATATTTCTTTATGTCTAACACAGTCTTTGCAACAGGAAACTAGATCATTATTTTGCAGACACAACAAATTCTGCAAGCATATGTCCTTGGGATGAGGACATGGGGGGTAGACACAAATATGATTACGACATATGCCTCTCTGGGCATAGCTTTGCCCCATTGCACAAATACAGAAAATCTGGCAAGCTGAAAATGAGCTAAAAGAGATTCTCAAGCCCTTCCCTTCACAACCCAAGGATACTGGTTAAGATTCCTGATTTTATTTCTCATGTATTTGTTGAATAGTAATTCCTCCATATACCAAGCACTATTCTAGGCACTTGGGGATGCAGCAAGGCACAAAACAGAAAATTCATTGTCTTCACTGCGTCTCTTGGTTGCAGCTAATAGAACTCTTTTGAGCTGACTTAAGAAAAAAAGTTGGGGAGGGGCAGGAGGAAAGAGTATGATGGTATATCAAGATACAGGAGAATCCTATGGAATCCCATAGTCAGCTCTTCCAGTATAGTTATATGTTGATGAAAAAAAGACCTTTCCAGCTCCAAATACACACACACACACACACACACACACACACACACACACACACACGAATACACACAAGCCCTCACAGTCTTTTCTTTATTTGTCACCCATAGATTTGAACACACCTATCATAGAATTTTAAGGGTATATTCCCAGGGGTCATGTTTCCATCCCTTGCGTAAAAATAAGAAAGTTGCTGGTTGGGACTAGGCTACTTCTGCCAATTCTAAGTTGGTCATTGTCATTGAGTCACCTGCTTCTGACAGTCATCTTCATGACAGTGTGGTATAGTGAGACAGACTGTGTGCTTGGGCATCAGACCTTCTCAACTCTGCTATCTGGTATTGGTGGAGCCCTAGACAAGAATCCCAGTCTCTCTGAGCTTTAGTTTTCTCACTGGCCAAATCTCTTCTCACCACTTCACTTTTGAAAGGGACGTTTATCAGTGGATTGAGATTCCTGGCTATTCCCAACATGAGGAATAGCCCATAGACCCAGCTGCGGGAATTCAGACCATGCCATGTATAGGCTAGGTAAAGGCTTTCCATAAGTAGTGGGGGCTTCTCTCACGCTAGACTCCCTCATTGTCTGGCTGCCTCTGGTCTATGGCAGAAACCGTGTGTGCTTGGGTGACAAAGCAGATTGCTTCCTCCCACTTCTGTGGCTTAGGACCCCTTTCTCTACCCTAGTTTCACTCTGATTGGCAAGTTCACTCAGAGTGAAACCTTAGCAAAACCTCAAGGTTTGGCTTAACTGCAAAGGGGTGGTTCATATCAGATTCATACCCCAGAACCAGAAGACCACTCGTGAGAAATTCCGTAAGCACAGGAGTGTGGTTTATGTCAAAATCAGTCTGTTGGAATGAAGCTATTCAATGCCAGGTGGAAATATAGCATCATCAACTAGAATCTCCAGGCCTTGGAACCTCTAACTCAGCACCAGCTAGTGGGTTAAGCTCTGTGGAGGTTGTGACCAATCTGGTTCCCTGACAATCATCTGAAATAATACTAAGCACAATCATAAGCAATATTAAAATATGTCATCTCAGGAAAAGGAAGGTGGGAATAGAAAAGCCAAGACTTGAGAGTCAGATGGACTTTTGTCTCAGACTGAACTCTGCTTCTTAATATCTAGACCTCAGTTGCATCCTAGAGCCTCCATTTCCTTATTGTAAAATGCAGGTAATACCATTTGCATGGATTTGCTAAGAAAATTAAATCAGGCAAGGACCATAAGGTCACCCTGCACAGGGCTGGGAGAAGCACGTGCTCAGAAATGGCTCCTTATCTGGCCTTTAGTTTTGGGTTTTGTTTTGTTTTTGGAGAGAGAGAGCACGCGTGTGTATGCACAAGTAGGGGCAGAAGGCAGAGGAAGAGGGAGAGAGAGAATCTCAAGCAGATTCCACGCCCAGCATGGAGCCCAACATGGGGCTCAGTCTCATGACCCTGCGATCACAAGCCATGCCAAAATCAGGATTCAGATGCTTAACCAACTGAGCGACCCAGGCACCCCCTTATCTGGCCATTTTATAGAACTATGGACATGTCAGAAGTAGCCCAAAAGAACTATGGCCTGTCCCATCATTATAGATTGCAACACTATGGCCCATACATTTGTTTTCACAAACCATAGCAAAATGAAAAGACCCTAGTCTTCTGATTTTGTCACTTCAATATAGGCACAGGCTGTTTCAGATTCATAGGTTGGTCTTTTCAAGTTCTGCCACTGCCTATGGTACCTCTGCAGTCAATATGACAAGTCCAGAAATGTTCACATGACACCAACTTTTGAGGAGGAAGGGATAGGAATGGGGATGGGGGACTGATATGTCTTGAGCTTTTTCTTTGTGCCTTCACCTTTATACCCTGTCCTTCAACCGAGGCTTATTGGGGTCAGTGAATGGCCCAGCATGGCGCACCTCGTAGGGGGCAGGTGTGCATAATAAGAAGTTCAAGAGGGGCTCCTTTGGGGAGACCAGGGATACAAGAAGACACCTCTTAAAATTTTGAAATCTATTTCAGAGACTAATATGAGTGGCTGTGTTCAACTCTTACCAAGGAGAACACTAGAATTCAGAGCTTATTGCTTTCAGCCGTTTTCGTCTTCGGGGGGAGTTTAGACAAGATAATGAATGAAGCACCGGCCACCTATTAGGCACTCAATAGTTGGGAGCCTTATGTGAGTCATCATGGCTAGTCTCAAACATTGTGGTTCCCCGACGTGAGGGCACAGGATAGAAGTGCACTTCCTTGCTTCCCTTGACAATAGGCCTTGCCCTGTGATTTGCTTTGGCCAGTGAAATGGAGGTAAAAGCAACATGTGTCACTTCCAGGAGGAAATTTTAAGAGCCAGTGCATTCACCCTGACTCCTTCCCATGCTCTGACAATCAAGGGAGAAATACCCCAAGAGCTTCTGTCCTCCTAGGTCGCTGAGCAACCACAGTCAACAGAGCTCTCCTGTTCATCGTCTTGGGATGTGTGGGTGAGTGAGGAGCAGACCTTTGTTATGTTACATCACTAAGATCTTGGACTTGCTTGTTACTGCAGCAGCACCTAGCCTATCTTGCCCAGTGCAAACATTTCCTGTCCCATAAAACTTCACACCAGTATTATTTTATTCATCTGCTTATCCATGCTTATGACTTCAGCCTCCTTCCAAGTGTATTACGGGCTCTGGAGCATGATAAGACAATTAGGTTCAAAGCAAAACAAAGACAATTACATGGCACAGAGGGAATATACTGCTTCAGTAAACCAATCACTAACACCCGGCCCTGAATTTGCACAAAGTTTTTACAGAGGCACCAAGGGAGCTGTGTGGAGTTCTTGTCTAACTCCTTGGCAACGTCTATGTATTTGTATAGGAAGGTCTTTTGCCAGATGGTTAAAATGTTCATGCTCCTATTTTGTTTTAATGCAAACTGACATTTCTTCATCTTCCTGCAGTGGGTTTCTTTTATGAGGTCGTACTTTGCATTTTCATAGAAAGAATTTCTGACTCCCCATCAGGAGCCCACCCTGTAGTTTCTGTGGGGCCTGGATTGGTTAACCACTCACTTCGGTTTTAAGGCGCCACAGGCAGAACCGACCATCGTGAACTTCTTGATTTACACTGTGGTGGAGAGTGTCTGAGAAGCCAGAGAGAAACAGGAAGGCGCTGTTTTAGGAGCCCCAAGGAAAGCTGGGCCACAGCTCCGGGGTGCTCTTGGTATTTAGAAAGCCAGCCTGAAGAGAGCTGTGCACATTTGCAGATGGTTTTCTTATTCCTAGTGAACAGCCTGAGAGGGACACTGACCCCATGTGTTAGGAGCTTTTCATATAGATGTATAAATCTAAATATAATCATAAGTAAAGATCAAAAGGTAATAGCAAAAATAAGTAATAAAAATTATAAGTGATAAAAATAATAATACATGAGACCCCAAATAAATAATACACTTAAAATAATTTCTAAAATAACTAGTGCTGCCCGCTTATAGTAAGAGATTTGTAAATATTATCTCTTTTAGTCCTCACAATAACTCTGTGAGTTAGGGTTTTCTGCATTTTATACAAAGAAGAAAGAAGTGTATTTTAAGTGATAGGAAATCAAACACGGATTCAGTTGCTCATTCAGCTATTTATTTGCTTCTAAACTGATACGTAAATATGTCTGGATGTACATTGTTTAAGAAGAAAAGCACTGAAGTGTCGTCCCTCTCTCTGGGCTCTCTTGGGAGCTACGTTGGTCCTCTTCTCGTTCAAAACCACATTCTGCGGGTCTTTCAGATTTTCCCAGCAACCAGCACCAACGTGCCACTATCTGGGTCATTACAGTGACCACAGTGGCCAAATAAGTGATGTGAGGTTGAGCCAAGCCTTAGCGCTTCGTATACAAACGGTGCTTTTCACTGGTCTAGGAGGTTCCCATTGGGCGGTCTGCATGGCTGATCTTTGGGATCATCTCGGCTTCCCAGCTCCCTGGGCGCATGTGGGCACAGACTCAGGTTGTGTGTTTTTCTCCTTTGCTGCCTCACCACATAGAACTTGAACTCACTAAAATGGAAATTCCATTGGAAATCTAGCTTTCTCTCCTCAAACTGATTCTGCTCAAGGATTGGTCAGTGAAAATGATCCAAAGAGAATTTTAAAATGTTGATTACAAGGTTATATCATCTTTATGGTTCACAGTTGGATTCAAGGAGTATCAGCAGAAATATTGTCAGCAAGAAAGAAGATAAACTAATTATACTGTATCGTGGCCATTCTCAACATTCTTTACAATGATCACATTGCTACTTTATTTTCCTTTGCAAATGTGAAATTTCTGAGCACATAGTAGATGCTTAATAAATATTAGTGCTCTTGTCTGAGAAGGTAAGGCAACTTCCTTCAAATTTTATTTGCAAAACTCCAAAGGTAGATACCAAAAATGCAAGTTTTAAGGGGTTTTATTATACATTATTGTTGTTTTTTTAATTTATTATGTTATATTAATCACCATACAGCACATCATTAGTTTTTGATGTAGTGTTCTATGATTTATTGTTTGCGTATAACACCCAGTGCTCCATTCAATACATGCCCTCTTTAATACCCATCACCAGGCTAACCCATCGCTCCACCCCCCTCCCCTCTAGAACCCTCAGTTTGTTTCTCGGAGTCCATACTCTCTCATGGTTCATCTCCCCCTCCGATTTCCGCCCCCCCTCACTCTTCCCCTCCTGTTATCCTCCTTTTTTTTTTTTTTTTTAACATATAATGTATTATTTGTTTCAGAGGTACAGGTCTGTGATTCAACAGTCTTACACATTTCACAGCGCTCACCATAGCACATACCCTCCCCAATGTCTATCACCCAGCCACCCCCACCCCATCCCTCCCACCCCCCACCACTCCAGCAACCCTCAGTTTGTTTCCTGAGATTAAGAATTCCTCATATCAGTGAGATCATATTGTTTTTATTTTAATTTGATCAGTATACAGTGGTCAAATTTGTACAAGGATATGCAGGCTTAGAGATGGGAAGCAGTGGTCTTCTGCTGGTTCTTGAAACTTTCTGAGGATTTGGAGCTCAGATTTACTTAAATTCGCTTCCTGAAAGAAAATTAACTTATTGCAAATTGTGGTAGAATCAGGACATGTTGTCAGTACTCTCCAAATTCCAGACTGATGAGTTCATCTCTCCTCTGGGTGTAGGCCCTGACTTTCGGGTGTGGATGAGGAGTCTATGTGTCCTGTAAGAGTAGGTCATCTCTTCACTACAGACTTTTCAGAGCACGAAGCCCTATGTCTGAAAGGAGCATGTCAAGAGATACAGCCCAGGGAAGGCGGATCCCTGAGACAGCGCTGGCCTCCTGACAGACAGTGCAGGTGGCCCTGAGACCCTCTACTAGGCACCAGATTGGGTAGGAAGGGCAGGGAGAGTGGCAGGTGTCCTCACTTTGGAGGTGAGAGAGCAGGTGTCCTGGTGAGGAGTGAATTCATAAGCTTTGTGGAACAGCCTGGGAAGCTTCCAGGATTCTAAGCCCTTCAGTTGAGTCTTCAAAAGTGACACGGGCTGGTGCTTCTTTCTCCCAGCCAGAGACATATGCAGCACATAGACATCTGGAATGTTCTTAGAAGAAGCTTGGTTCTTCCTATGTTCAGAAGAGATAGGCGGAAAGGAGCAAGAATGGGTGGAGGAGAAGAAAGCCACTCACATATCAAAGAGAGATTATTTCCGCAAACATCACTGTGTTTAACAGTCAAATTGGATGGTTTGTAGGCAGTTCTCAGTATTCAGGGCCAGTTGGGCCAAGTCTGGAGTAACTGGTTTAGGATTCCTCATCTCGCCTCTGTATGAGCAGAAGAAACTTAGAAGAACTGGGCCAAGAGGCAGAAAGCCAGAATAGGACTCCTTGCTGGACAAGAAGTTCTGAGTGATGAGGATTTGACTTCATGTTAGGTGCGGAGAAGAGTCACCCACAGCTGGCTGTTGGCCTGTGGCAAGGCCCTTCAACCCTTGAGTTTGTGGTCCCTCCGAAAGGGAAGACTTAAATTATTTCTACCAGCACTTTCTCTGGAACTTGGCAATTTCTCTGCTCTCTTGCTTGCAAGGGTATCACTCCAATCACCTCACATAATATGCAGCCTTTTGTAAGTATGCATGTCGGGGACCAGGAGATGTTGAACAGCCAGGCCTTGGAAAGAATAGGAAGGGGTAGGATGTTCTGGACCCAAGGAGACATAGGGACCCTCAGCAAGAGGTCATCTTGGATCTTTAGTCCGATGCTCCACCACAGTGCGGCCCAGCTCCCTGTGGCTCCCCTCCATTCCAGATTCTTTTGCTTACTCATCATTCTTCTGCTTGCTCTCAAGTGTGACTTACACATCCAACTCCTGGCCTCTTGGCTCCCTCTCTCTGGCATGACTTCGTCTGATGCTATTGACTCCACCAGATTCCTAAAAGAGAAAAATCTGTTGGGATCAGCTCATCTTCCCAGGCCATGCCATTGGTCCCCAGCCAGGCTGCAGACTATCTGGGCACAATCCAAGTGGTGGCCTCCAAGCAGCCTGGACTTGCAATCCTCAGCACAGCCTGTGGATGGAACACCTGAAGGTTGAGAGGAAGCAGGACATCACAGTGCGTTGGATCTCTCCAGCACAACAATGCAAAAACTGGCAGGAATTCTGTAGCAGGGGTTGCCCCCGTGAGCCTGTTTCAGGTCCAGATTCGATAAAGACAAGCTTGGCAGAGCACCGTGGATCTGGCTCTGGAGGAGTGGGCAGCGTTGATGAGCTGCCTCATCTTCCATTGATGAACAATGCAAAGGCCGACCTCCCGGTCATAAGCGAGTATTATCTGGGCCGCTGCACTTATGCAGAGTCAGAAAAATGACAACCTGAAGAACCAGAGTGCTTTCTTTGGGGGTTTCTTTTTGACAATAAAAGGGCTTTTCTAACTCGATCCTGTGAAGACCACTTTAGTTTCCATTTTTCTCAGATGATAACATCTACCGAGGGGCTCCTTTCACTATGGATACATCATTTCTCAGCCATGTGGGCCATGTTTAGAACCACATAATACTTATTAATTACCACAATTAGTACTTATTGTGGGCTGCTACGACTACCTCAGACGTACCCCAAATATTCAAAGGGAATTCATAGCCTACCAAACAGCAATGTCAATAGAAGCCCCGGATAAAATCTGACCTCCGTCCTTTAAAGCTGAACGTACATATTGATCAATTCTTTCCCAAAGGATGCTTCCTGTTGGAACATACTTTTTATTTTGTTTTGTCCTGATATTAATGTAATAAGGGAGCATATGATTGACTCCATGTACATTGAATATAGCTGTTATCAGGAATGGAGCCAATTCCATTTTGCCCGAATTAGGGCACTTGCATGTCCTTCCTTGTGTGTAATTCATACAATTCCCGTGCTACCAATATCCCGAACCAGGGATTGTAAATGTGGTTTTTCATCAGGAAGGCAGAGTTTGGTGGGTCCAGAGGCTAGCTCTGTCATTTTGTAACTGGGTGACAGCTCTCTTAACCTTTTTGGAATCTATCCACTCCTGTTCACTACAGAGATGTTAGTTACCCATCTTACAAGATTTCTGTACTGATTAGAAATAATATTTACAGTTTCTGGCAAATGGTGGATAGTAAATGATCATTATCACGAAAATTCAAGGACCAATATTTATAAATATGAACAGGGATTACTTTTTTGAATTGGCGCACTTAACTAAACATTCCCCAGTCCCTCAAATTGTCAGGCCTGGGTAGCCAGATGACCATTTCAGTTGCCCGGACCTTGCAAAACTTTGTAGCCTTTGTTCGTTTTTCCCTGGGAAGGGGGTTTTCACACCGCTGGGGTTAATGTGTCTTCGCTGCCCCTATTGTCATGGTGGCTGTGGGGGTGGCTCACTGGGGGCTTGGGTGCCTGAGAAAAGGAGTAAAAAACCCAACTGTGAAAACCCAAGAGAAACCGAAAGACCTGAACACTGGAAAAAAAAAAAAAAGAAAAGAAAGAGCTTCAGGACTGAAGCGGTTAAGGAACTGGCTTCAACAGGAAGTGGGCAGAATATGCTGTTTTCAGTACGCTCATGGGAACTGAGTTGGAAAGTGCTGTGGTGAGTGTGTGTGGAAAAAAAGGGCTTTAATCAAGCTATAAATATCTGTTTCTTTGAAGTTTTATGACCAACAATTAATGTTACTGGAAGGCACATAAAGAGTTGTTTCTCGACTTGATAGGTCTGAGTGGAGCAGGGGCAGGTTAAGATTCCCTCCTGAACGCTGTCCCTACTGATTCCCTTTCTCTCCCTCTCCTTGTGTGTATAAGTGAGAGAGAGAGCGCGCGCGCACTCACGAGTGACCCAGGTGTCTCGAATCCCCCTCTGTGTATATAACTATATACATCTATTCCTATACTCATTCATTCATTCCTTTGTTCATTCAGTTACCTCATGTTTATCAAAGGCCCTCTACGTGCATGCCCTGGTGATCCGTCAGTGCACAAAGGAATAAAACTCCTGCCCACAGGAAGTTTTTATTTTCCTTGTGGAAAGAGATGTTAAACAAATCAGGACATGTCAGGGAAAGTAAAATGCTGCGAAGGTAATCTGCAGCTGTTAAGAGGATAGGACGAGAGGCTGTGCAGCTCAAGAGAAGTCTGTCTGATGAGTTGCCTGTAACCAGACACCTGCATAAAAATTTGGGGTGAGGGGTGCTGATAGAGAGTAAGTACCAAGGTCCTGGGGCAAGCATGTGCTCAGGAAGGCTCTGGAGTGCCAAGGAGGCCAATGGGAGAGACCAAGGAGCTCTGTGCAGAGAAGGTACTTGTTACCAAGGTGCCTGGCCATGCCCTGCTTTGGAGGTCTTGGAAGTCAAACTTTCCACTTCCCATAAAACAAAACAAACAGTGCAAAAAACAAAAGCAAAATCAAAACTCCCACAGTAAGTTGTAGACAGGACTGCTTTTTAAATTTTTTTTAAGAATGCTGTGCCTCTTTTCTTTTTTTTCTCTCACTTCTTGCCTATATGCTGACCTGGGTGTTAGACAATTTTGTTATCTCATTCCTGCTTTGAAAGCCCTTCCGTTGCTTTTGTGAGTCTAATTGAACTTGAAGGCTAACAGGCCGGAGCAACATACACCTTCCCCCACAGGGTGCCCATTATACCCAATCTCCGTTAGTGTGGACTTTTGGAATCTGGAGTTTATGATCCTTTGGATTCAGGACTTGGCTTGAAGTTCACCTGTGCTCTCACTTTGGAGAAAGGGTTTACCAAGCAACGAATACCCCAAAACAATCTGGAGTAGTCTACCCTTCGCAAGAAAGCAGTTCGGAAGTACCCTTGTGCATTTTAGACTCCTACTTACTCAAGGATATTCTTACCTCTTCTTTTAAGGACTTTGCTAGATAAAAGTTGGTTTTCTAAAGAGGCTTTCTGCACAGACTTGTCGGTGGTCTTTGGTATGTTTGTCTGTTTTTAAGAAAATGCGTAGTTCCAATCAGCTTCCCTTCCAGGTTGTGTGAACTAGGGAGGTTTGCTGTGTGTGAGCCAGCGTTTTCCTTCTTAGGTTTCTTGGGTGCAGGGAGCTCTTTATGACTAATGGGATTCATTACATGTGTGTTTAGCTCACCTATTAATAAGGCTTTAACAATATTAAAATCCAAAGAGATAACAGAGAGGGAAGCCGTTGGGGGCAAGGAATCAGTTGTGCCGGCTTGCTTGAAAACAGAACAGCAAAATGGCAGCCACCTTGTTTGTCCTCTTCACTTAACTTCAGTAAAGCCAGAGGCACTGTCACTCAGTTGTCCCCAGATGCTCCGTTCGCCGTCTGATGGGGACGTGAACCTCGTTCTTGAGACCCTGTCTGCCCCAGGGACCTTCCGTGTCTTCCGGCAGCAGGGATCTCTTTCCTCTGGAACTGGGTCTGTGAGGACCTGGGTCTACGGGTTTCAGCAGCAGCTAAGGGAAGAGACCAGCCGGCTGCCACTTTTGTGGCAGTTTGTCACTGTTTTTTGTAATTGGCCTTTAGCCTGATCTAATTCAGCCTGGCAACATCCTTTGTCCAGTTAAAGAAATGGTCGGCAGGGAATGAATTGTGATGGAAACAGAGACAGATTTATGTACCTTTCGGGGACATGATTTCCCGAGGACTGGACACAAAGGTGACAGTTTTTGAAGATCTCTCTGGAATTGATGTAGATGTTATTTAAAACGCATCCTTCAGTGGCTCCATAGGAGTAGAGTGAGGGTTTCACCCCGATTCAGTGCCCCATCCTTGCCGATGGACACTCAGCCTGTGGCCCCAAATGTGTGTAATGCTGTCTTCACCCTTATACGTAGCAACGCAACCAGCTGTAAAGAAGATGCTAGAAGTAGGTGAGACCACTGTGACATGGCCATCGCTGGACTGTCCTACATCAGGGCCAAGAATGACACTTTCTAAAGAAAAACCATCAGGGCAAAAAAACCCCATTTACATCTATGATAAAAACAAAATGTCACGGCAAAGCTGGGAGAGGGTAAGAGGGCCAGGCAGCTATTGGAGTGGGAAAAAAAGCCCCAAAACACTAAACACACCAATTTATTTACAATAGTGTGTTTGAGACATGAGGCTCTGGATTTGTTTTTCTTTCCACTTTCTCCTTAAAAAAAAAAAAAAAAAGGGTACTGTTCATCATGGGATCAAAAAGAAATGTTTAGTGGCTTATTTCGACCCATTATTTTTTCTGTGTTTAATTTAGATGGAACTTCTATTTGCATAAAAATCCTGCTTGCGCGCATACAATGATTTATTTTTATTTTTTCATTTATTTTTTTTTCTCAATGAAAAAGGGAACCATTCTCACCACCCGAGCGGCTCGGCAACCACACTGGGCAGAGCACCGGACCCTGCTCATTTTTACCGAATACCAGGGCGACACCCACAACAAACACAGTGACATTAATTTTTACCACAAACTTCCGGCCAGAGCGAGGGAGACACTGCAGCCGATTTGGTGACTTGAATGAACATCAAAAGGATAATCAGATATTAGTCCTGTTCCTCTTTCTCAGACCATTGATAGTTTTGTCCCCTGCCCCACCCCCACCCCCCCACCCCCAGTGCCCTTCGACAGAGAATGACAAGCCTGGAGGGGAAAGGAGAAAGGGAGATCTGGTGACTCAGCAAAAGCAGACCTCTCGCCACAGCTTCCTGGCCCCCTCCTTCCCGGAGAGAAAGGGGAGGAAGCCCAGAGCAGGCCGGCCCTCAGTACTCTGCGCACAGGGACTTCAGCAAGCAGTATGGAACGAATGAGTGAGTGCACGGAGGAACAGATTCCCAGAGAATTGCTCTAAATTAGGGTCAGCGTTTAGACAGATAAATCGTCCACACATACCCCGTCCTTCCCCCTCACCCCTCAGTCTTGTGAATGCCCAACTACGTTTCGTCTAGCTGATGAGTATCCCTTTAAAAAATTCGTCTGAGTTTTGTTTTTTGTTTGTTTGTTTTTTTTTTTTTTGGAAAAGACCAAGTTGACATTTGCTAAAAGCTTTAGTATAAAGATGTGCCGAGCCAAATGTATGAACTCAGTGACCATCTGAAGATACCCCTCGAGTGGGGAGTAACAAAAACGTCCCTTGTGTAAAGAAGCCTGAGGAGGCAATCAGGGAGGCAATAAGAGGAAAATAATAGTGTTTCTTTCATTAAAAGGAGCCCGATATTTATTGATCCAACAAGTTTACACTGTGTGCACCCAGGAGTGCCATCAGCCCGAACCAGATGGGCGTCTTGGGCAGTTTCTTCCTCACATTACCACCGAGGGGATTTGCTGATCGCCTTGTCAGCTTCTGAATTCTTTCGGCACGCAGGAGGGGCAACGTGGTTCGGGCTTATTTCTAAGCCTGTTTGAGGTCATTTCTGGTCCCCAAATTGAGGCAAAATAATCCTCAGGATTCCTTGGACATTCTCTCCCACCCGACCCCTTCTATTGCCAAAGGGACCCCTCTGGAGATGCCAGGGTGCCTTGGAATTGACCGAAGGTGACCCTGGCTGAGGAAACACCTGTTGCTTTTGTCTGCCTCTTGTTTTCCTCTGGACTCCAACCAACAGGACCCTCTGCTCTCCCTCCAGCAGTTTTATTTAGCAGAAGAAGAGAGATGAGATGGAAAAGTGGACCCCTCTTTTATAGCTGTTTCTTCAAGGCGCTCAAACTGCTTTCAGGCATGGCCTTATTGCCTCATTAATCCCCATAATGTTCCCTTGGCAGTATTATTCTTATTTTCGTGATAGAGAAATTGAGGCACAGGCAAAATAAATGGCATGTGGAAGGTCAGAGAGCCGGCCAGCGGAAGAGGCGGCGCGGCTGCAGGGCTTCTGGCATCAGGCCTGGGCCATCGGTCAGACTGTCCTCCTCCAATACAGAGAGAGCGAGAAGGAGCTCGAGTTGCAGAGAAGATAGAACGAATGGAGGCACATTTGGTTATCACTCATCACTCCTCTTGGTGAATAACAAGACCATTACCTGCCAGGTTTTTCACAGCGGGACCGTTCACATTGTAAGTGTTCTGTGTGCCAGGCACCGTGCTGGGCTCAGGGATTCCACGGTTATTGGGACAGACGGGAGACTTGCATCAGTGCAGGTAATATGTAGGAGAGTACCGGGTAGCAGACCTCACAAGCAGGCATGAAGAAAGCCCTTCTCCTCACCCAGCCTCACCCAGCCTCACCCCCCAACTGGATTACCGTCCTGTCCTCCTCATGGGTCTCGTGGCACCCCACGCTTTCCCCACCGGATCTTTCCTCAACAGGGAACCAGAGCCTCCTTTGAAAACATAAGTTAGATCACATTTTCCCCCTGCTTAGAACCTTCCAGGGGCTTCAGGTGTCACTCCTTGTGGAAGCTGGTTTTGGCCATGGCTATGGGATCCTTCCTGCTGTCCCCTTTCGCAGGCCCCCTGTTCTTACCTCCTGGGCTCTCTCCCTCGCTCACTCTGGTCCAGCTGTGTTGGCCTCCCTGCCTTACCTTTGCCTGCTTTTCTTGCACCTTCTGAGGAAGCCTTCTCCCCATACCATGCTTAAAGTTAGTCTGCCTTCTCATGCCCATCAGCACTCCTTTGCACTCACCTGCTTTATTTTTCTCCATACGCCATCACCATCAGGCCATTCAGTTCATTTTCTCTCCCCTTCCATGGAAATGCACGGTCTGGGAGGGCGGGCATTTCCTCTGTTCTGTTCATTGCTGCATTCCCTCATTGCTAGGAACCTACTAGGTGCTCAGTAAATACTGGATCCCTCTGTGGTAGCTTTCTTCCCAGGATTACAGAATAATGAGGAGCCTGAAGTAGGGATCTGTGTTCACAAGATTTCACCGGGGAGCAGAAAGGATCACCATGGGTGGGGACATCTATAGGGATTCTTTGGGGTTGTAGGACATTGAGGAGGACAGGGCTCGCTGTCCTTTGTGGATTTTGCACTTTCTGTGGCAGAGATGTAGAAGG
Source organism: Zalophus californianus (assembly GCF_009762305.2). Classification (NCBI taxonomy): domain Eukaryota; kingdom Metazoa; phylum Chordata; class Mammalia; order Carnivora; family Otariidae; genus Zalophus; species Zalophus californianus. Next base: position 8,826,511 of record NC_045611.1, on the reverse strand, counting down.
ATTCATCTAAAGCACCAAACTGGACTTCTTTAAACTTACAGTTTGAGCTTCAGTAGGAGTTCTACCTGGTTGTGCCTTAGCCTGGAGGTCCTCATTACTGACAGCGATATATGGAGGGCGGACAGTGCCCTGGGTCAGTGGCCTCACAGAGAAGTCAGAATTCTCTTCTGTAAAGGGCCTGCTTTTCTCAATAATTGCATAATGATGTCTTTGATTCCCAGGCCCTCATCCCCAGCTGTTTCCTTAGGCATGTATTCAAGATCCAAGATGCCATTGACAATCCAGCAGGATGCATATTTGTATCTAGCTCAAAAAAAGAAAGAAAGAAAGGAAGGAAGGAGGGAAGGAAAGAAAGAAAGAAAGAAACGTGTGTGTGTGTTTTGGGTTTGTTGTTGTTGTTGTTGTTTTGGTCCACAGCACTGCAGCCCATGGCAGAAGATTCTAGCAATTAGCCGGAACCGAAAGTGATAATTTCTTGCAGCCAACACTGTGATCTAATAGTCACACATTACAAAAGCAAAATCCATATTTTTTTCATGGCGGCACCGCAGCACCACTGTCCTCTCCTCATGCTTTCTGATGTCGTTTGTTTGCACTGGGAGAAAATATAACCCTTTCCCGCTGAGGACGAGAGAGAGCCCCTCAGGTTTCAAGAAGGATGACATTCAAAAATACACTCTGGAAAGGCGTTAGGTTTGTATGCTAGGGGTGAGGACTGTGGAGTTTGATTCTGTTTCCAAATGATCTTCAGAAAGTACAGGACACGGGGCGCCTGGGGGGCTCAGTCATTGAGCGTCTGCCTTCGGCTCGGGTCATGGTCCCGGGGTCCTGGGATGGAGCCCCACGTCGGGCTCTCTGCTCAGTGGGAAGCCTGCTTCTCCCTCTCCCACTCCCCCTGCTTGTGTTCCCTCTCTCGCTGTCTCTCTCTCTGTCAAAATAAATAAAATCTTTAAAAAAAAAAAAAAAAAAGTACAGGACACTTTCTTCCCTTTATTTAGGAAAGGTGATCATCTTTCCCTAAGTGTCCTCCCATAAGCTGTGTTTTCTGGTAAAAGGGTGTAGGGGGCTCAGAATGGAAACTGAGGAGCTTTGAGTCTTTCATCCAGCAATCACAGTTCAAATCTATTGATTTTGACCATTGAATCTTGCCTCGGATCCGAACCTCAAGTGAATTTCCAAACCACTGGGCAACATAAATTACAGGCAAAATGATAAGTCAGGTCCTGCCAGGTGACTAAGTCAGCGTGGCAATGCTTCAAGTCTTTAAAACATATCCCAGTGGCCCAAAAGCATTAATACGTTTGGAACATTGCCTGTCCAATGTCCAGAGAGGCGCCTGGAGAATTTGATTCCTAGGTACATCAAGTTTTTGAGCTGGAAGAAACTTGAGACACTCTCTATTCCAGTGAATTCCAAACCTGTCTGCTCATCAGAATCATCTGGGAGCTTAAACAGATTCCTGAGCCTCATCTTCCAAAGAAACACATTGGTTTGATGTAGGATTGGACCCAGAAATTCCAGGCAGAGGCAGAATCACAACCGTGGGGACCCCTGTGATTTCACGGACAGGGAAACTGAGTCTCCGTTTGTGAGATGGAGGATGGGAAGATTGAACACAAACTCCCATGTTCTTGGTGTGTGGTGTTTTCTCCTGGATCGTGTTTAACCTGGGTAACCTAATTCACTAACCCCCAGAGTTCGAAGAATACTTGTAAGAATTGCTTGGGAAGAGGGGCAATGAGATCTGCCCACTTCCTTTATGCCCTTCTGGTACCCATGGTTGTATTTCAGTAAATCTCCCCAAAAGGCAATTATCATAGTATCCCTACAGGTTGAGCAAACCTTTCTTGAGGATCATCTCGAGGGTTTTGTTGTTGTTGAAGAGTAAAAAGTATTGTTTCATAGTCTTTTTTTTTCCCTGTCTAAAATATGCAAGGTTAGACAGGAATTGCAAACAATAAGTGTTTACTAGCAAGGTCACATACATGAATGAGTTGAGGTGAGTAATAACAACTCAGATACACCTTGTGGGAAAACCTGAATTCTGAGAAATAGCATTCATTTCTGCAGAGAAATACAGACCTTCCTTTTTATTTTCTTGAAACACATGGCCCTCTCCTTCTATCTGTTATTCGTACTTTTGACAGAGCAAATGGTATGATACGTCTTTCACTTTTCTCTTTACGTTAAGAAAAACAATATGCAGGTCCATGATCATTAACCTCACTGCTGAGGGACCCAACAGGGAAGGGTGGAGACTGTGGTAAACCGCAGAGCACATCTCTGTACAAAGGGGAAGTCACCTTCCATTCTAGCTGATTGTTGCCATGTGGGGATATAGATCAGGGTGGTCAGATCCTCTCATTTTTTTTTTTTTCTTTCTTTTCTAAGAGAAATAAGAAATGTAGATGCATGCGTGTGTGGGGGTGGGGTGGGGGGAGAAAGATCTTCAGGAGTTTTAAATATCAGCAACCAGTTCTGTTTATTTTTACCTTTAACATATTGTACCAAATACAGAGATGTGGGTCAAAAAGAACATGGCCCTTTGCAGCCCACGGGCCTTAACTTTGAGCCTTCTGATTAAAAGATATTGAATTGACGTATGAGTGACAAGGGACTATGAATGACAGGGTTCAACCAGAACAGCAGAACCAGTAGGAGATATATATTAAGAGATTTATTGCAAGGAATTGGCTTATGTGATTCTGGGACTTGCCTGGGAAAGCCGTGAACACTCAGGAAAGGCCAGCTAGAACTCTCAGCGTGGCCTGAAGCTGCTGACCACAGGCAGAATTTCTTCTGGCAGGAAATACTCAGTTCGCCTCTTCAGACCTTTGAACTGATTGAATCAGGCCCACCCAGATTATCTAGGATAATCTCCCTTACCCAAAGTCAACTAACTATTGACTTTAATCACATCTACCAAATACCTTCCCAGCAACACCTTGATTAGTGTCTAATTAAATACCAGGGATCTGTTGTGTAGCCAAAATGGCACATAAAACTGGCCATCTCAGAGAAATGTTTAAAAAAAGCCAAGAATAAATAAGATCAAGACCCCTATGTCATCCTTTGACAAGAGTCTTAATTTTTTTTTTTCCTCTCTCTTTTTTCCTTAAAAAAGGAGATCGTTGTAAAGAGCCTGAGAAATGAGGGCAGGCATTAGTGATCCGATTTAGAAAAGAAGCCCTGGGTTTGCGCCAATACAAGATGGGTTTGTATCTTTAAGTGGCCTTTATTACCATAGTAATAAACAGCAACCGGGCCCAAATCTTAGAGGCTTGTGTTGGCTTTGACCAATGAAGTAGAACAAGGCCTCTGAATACCCCATTAGTTCCAGGCTGTGCTTTGATGGCTCTGCAAGGCGGCTCTTTTCCTACACAAGTCACCAGCCTCACCCGTGTCTCTTAACAAATGTTGTTGACAGGCCAAGTTGCAATTTTTCTGCATGTTCTGACAGTTTAATTCAGTACCTCTTGGCTAAGCACTCAGCCTAAGGGGGTGCTTCAGCACCTTGGCATCACCAGGCTGCAATTAAAATAATTCAGAACGGGGGCTGTGCTTGCAGAAATAGTCCTTCTTCCCTTTGGAGCACACCGTGCACTTTCCAGTCCCCCTGTGGAGCAGATTCAAGATCTCCCTTTTAGAGTGGAGGGCAGTGGACGTTATTAAGAAGCCATCGACTTGCAGGAAGGGGTTCGACGTGTGTGTTGTGCCCAACGGGGGTCTTTCTCCACGGTAGCTGAACATAATTTCTTCCGTAGACTTGGCACCTGTAGAAAAGTCATGGGGGGCAGGGGAGGGCGGGAACATGGACGGACCAGAGTTTGTCAAAAACCATTTTTAGAAGCCGTCCTTCCAAAAACAGCAAGTCAAAAATGCTGTCCTTGATTCTGAATTCTGTACAGGAAAGATAAATAGTTAAGAGGACCTGAATTTGGCCTCCTTTGAAATGCCCTTGTATGAAGAGAGATCCTGAGAGATGTTTTAGACCCAGATTAAGGGTGGTGTCACTCCCAAAACAAGACCATTTCCAAATGTCAGAGAGATTTGGGTTTGCCAGTTAAGGTGCTCTCAGCAGATGGAAAGTTGGTACATTCCCCAAAATTACTTTATGATGAGGACAATTTTGGGGAATGCAGTGAAGTCGGTCGGGGATGGGACCCGGGAATTTGTATTTCAGCAAATGTCCCTGGTGAGTCTTTTCATTCAGGCAAATGCGTGAGGTCCTCCTCTGAAGTAGATGACCACAGGACTCTTCTTTCCAGAAAAAGCAAACAATGGAAACTTTCCAAAGGAACTTACCTGAGATCATTTCTCATTCTCTCTCTCTCTCTCTCCCCCATATTACCTTCCCTTAAAAAATAAAGTGCTACTATTTAGTTGCTGCTTCTCCATCTACTTTCTGGATACTTCCTTCTAGGGCTATGGGATATGTAAGAGAAACATGCTTTAGGGCTTTGGTTTTCAAGAAATAGAGCATCTTGTTGGGGAATGGAAGACTTTCATGGGTAGAACAGTAGACAATTCTGGAAGACTTATCTAGAGTTGACACCTGACTCAGGGCCGCACCTCACCCCCTCCCACCTCCCTCCCATGGATAAGGGTGGAAATGAAGGGAAACAAGCAAAGCACTCTACTTGAGTGCTTATATGTTTTTGAGGAAACTGGTACAAATTCTCCAATTCTCTCTGAACGTCTCCTCTAAATCCCTTCTGGAAAATAATTTGCCCACAAAAATGAAACTAAAACGCATGCTATGTGCTTATTAATTCAGTTATTTAGAGGCACCTTGTGACTTTAGGCAGGAGGTATTCTGCTCTAGGGCTCAACTACCTTATTTGTCAAATGGGCATCCTGGGTGAGTGGTCCTATGCACCTGAGCTCTCCTTGCATTCTCGAACTTCCATGAAGCTAGCTGGTAGGTGCTAGATTCCCTCTTAGGGGCCATGGGGGATATGAAGTATAGGAGAATGCCTGTGGTCTGTTGCATTTAGCAAACACCATACTTTTCAAACTTGTTTAAAGTTGCTGAAAATTTCAGTTGAAGGAAACCCTACACTGAAGCTTGGTACATAACAAAGAGGTAAAAGAGATGCTGGCAGAGTTTGAAAGTGATCTCATTAGAGATTAAATGTGTACACAGTGCCTACCCAGGAAAGAGCTGTGCATATTGCAACCACTCAGTAAAGATTTCAAGCCATTGGGATATAATTCTGAGATCTCAGAGGTTCTGAGTCTAAACTTTATTTTTTCATCCAGCTCTTGAGGAGTCTTTCCAACTCACTTGTATCAGAGAGCCTAGAGGGGAGGAGCAGAGGGAGAGGGAGAGAGAGAGAATCTTAAGCAGACTCCCCGCTGAGTGAGGAGCCCAACAATGGGGCTCGATCTCATGACCCTGAGACCATGACTTGAGCCGAAACTGAGAGACACTTAACTGACTGAGCCACCCAGGCGCCCCTGGGAATGATACTCTTCTGATCTTTGAAGAAGATGGATGAAGAGCAGAATGTCTCTGTGTGATTGGACACCCACATTCTGGCCGGCAGCCCCCCTCTCCCCTCCCCTCCTTCCCCATCCCCCTCCTTCCTCCCCTCCTCCTTCTCCTCTTCCATCTGGACTGACCAGCCAAGACCTTGACCAGACAGGAGCGAAAAGGATGACGGGCAGGCCCACTTTCATCTGCCTCTTGATTTGGGCAAGTTCTCAGCACAACCTTCTTAGGCGTTTCCTGACCAAGGCAAATACTCGCCTAAGTGGTTAAATCTCAGAACATATTTGTTGATCTCTGCTGAATCTCTCAGACCATATTAATCCCTCCTCTGCCTTTCCCTATACATTAACCAAGGCCTTGACCTATTGACTGCAGAGTCTCTGAAGCAGCTGGACTCCCTGTTTGAAAGGCTTTCCGAAGAGGCATCTATTAATTTATGTATTTAATTTCTGTATGAAGTGACCGTTCTCCTCCCAGCACAGGTATTAAAGTACCTTTAGGGGAATCAGGCAGCTGAAATCTTCCGTAAGGAAAAATGCTTAGAGTATCACAAAACAAAAGCTTTAGTGGGGAGTGTTCAGAGCGCTGCTCAATGGAAAACTGCAAGGATCTCCGCGCCCCCCCCCCCCCGCCCCCGGATTGGAGGTCCTCTCCCCATTTTACTGAGCGCCAACCCCCTCCCCAATCTGGGGAAACTTACTGGAACACCAGCTTCAATACAGTATAGAGGGGCGACGAAGAGCTGGGTCCCAATTTCTTCTAGACCGTCTGGTTTCATATGTAACCCAACTTTGTTAATGGAGTTAATGTTTAAGATCTTAACAAACCCAGCAACATTTAAAATGATCTGGGAAGTCCAGCTACAGACTAGCTAAACTCTATTCAGAAAGAGGGTTTTTCCTTTGTTAATACTAGATCTGCTGTTTAAACAGTTCAACCCATCACAGACATTCATTTCTGCGTGATCAAGAATGGTTAAGGTGAGCTGCAAATCAGAGCTCCCCGTCCAAGCACCGGCATTTTAATGACATCAGGCACATGTCTACACATCTGTCTACAGACATGCTTTGTAGGACATACCAGGTGGCCTTGTCCTGTAGAAAGAGTTCCTTAATTGAAAATGATGTGTGAAATTCCAAGAGAGGAGTCCATGAACAGGGCAATTCAGGCTTTGGAGTCCCTGAGCCTTCCCGAGAAAAGATAGGAACAGCCTTGCGGTGGCACCTTTTTGGCTAGAAAAACAACCTTGCCCAAAACATCAGAAATCCTGCCATTTCCCTTCAGCGAGGCTTCAAGGCTGGTATCACATGGAAGGCCCACACTCACAAGTGGGAGCTACTCTAGGGCATTGGTTTTCAAACCCTGAAATACCGCAAAATTTCTTTTAAATGAAATAACGTAGGGATGCCTGCATTTTATTTTGGGATGTAAGGACATGAATAATTTTCATAAAGCCTCAGTTACCTGCTATCAACATTTCATAAGACAAATCGTTTCCCCCAACATTATGAAAATTCACAAACATGCATCAAAGTTGAAAAAAATATTACAATGAATGGCATTTTATTCTGTTTTCTCATCTTTTTATCCATCCATTCATCCATCTTACAATAAAACAATGCTTTAAGCCAGAAAATAGGAAAGACATAATCTCAGTGTAGAACACAGTTCTTCCCACAAAAAGCCAGTTGACAACCTGATGTCGGTTTATACTCATTAAAATATCTCTACACATCCATACACCCATGTAAATGCCCATGTGTATAGACACACATGTATATGAACATGCAAAATACACATACATGTATACATGCATTCTAAAATGCATATCACATTTTAATCCCCGTTCCTTTTGTGGAGCAATGAAAACAAGGTCACTGCCCCAGCATGAGTGGTTCTCAGAGAGTCACTTTGGGACCCACTGGAAATAGACCAAAAATACATGCTGCTGATTCATTAAGAGATTCTAGGCTGTTCCAATAGTGCACTTTCCTGGAGTCCCCACTCCACCAGGATTAGCACCTCCTAGAGCAGTGACAGGCGCACAAGGGCCCGAATGATGGCAGTCTGCTGTAGTTTCTCACAGTTAAAAGGAACTTTTTTCCTTATGTTGGAAACAATTTATGTTCAGTGTCGAAAAGGTAGAAAATACAGGTCAGCAAAAAGAACAAGCAGAGCAGTCATGATCTCAGAACTCAGAGGGAAGGATGACGCTCCACCACGTGCACACCCATGGCTTTCTCCCTACCTGTAGCCACATTCGGACCTCTGTCTACACCTCAGTCCACTCTTATATTCAAACGTATATCTAGACATTAATATAAACACACATACAGCCACTTTTGCTTTTACCCCCCCAAAAAACCCAACAGAAACAGGATTATATTGTATACAATTGTATATAATCTGATTTCTTTTGTTAACAGGATACTGTGAATATCTTTCTGTGCCAGTAAATACCGTCCTGCAGCATTTCCAGTGGTCCCATAGTATCCTGTTATACAGTTTTCAGTAATAAGTTTAAACTAATGGTTCTCAAAGTGTGGTTCACGATCAGCAGCAGCACCTGGGAACTTGTTAGAAATGCAGATTCTCAGGTCCCCACCCGCAGACTTACTGAATGCAGGGTTGGGGCTGCAGTCTGTGTTTAAACAGCCCTCGAGGGGATTCTGAGCAATGCTGAAGTTGAGAACCACTTGTAAACAAACTCTCTTCCCCAGTGATTCTCAGGGGACCACATTCTGCATCTTTGGCCTGGAACCTCAGACTTTTACCTGTGCTCCCTAAACTCAGATGGAGAAAGCTTTAGAATTCAGACTCTTGTAGTCATGCCCACCAAACTCTCATGGGAAGTGCAATCCCTCTTTACCTCTAAATTCCACTGACTTACTCTAAGATTAAGGGATTCAGGGATAAACTTGGGGTGTCTGCAAAGTTCTTGAAATTATGTGCAACATTTGGAATTTGAGTGCATTTTTCTAGACAAAGTCCACCTATCAGATTTTCCCAAAGTCCATGACCGTAAGATGACTTCTTATTCGTTATCTTTGTTCTTATGCTTGCCATTGAGTTCTCCCCAGTTACGTCCATGAAAAAAGGAGAAGAAATCTACTCAGGGGTCCATTGGGCATAGTGCCTAAACAACATGTGGAATGGTGACTTTTTCACTTTTTCATCTCTTAGAGAATCCAAAGACCAGCCTTACTTTTCTTTTCCGGGGGCCATATAACTACATTCCCCAAGTCTCCAGCTAAGCCTGTCCCTGACCCTTGTAGTAGGTGGTATGCACATTTTCAGGCCCCACGTTCAAATAGAACCTTTCTCGAGTCTTTTACATCTTTTCAGTCTTGAGATGGTTTGCGAGGACTTGGAGCCCCAGTGAAGGCCAAGAAAGCAGGGCGAGCAGAGTGAGACTGAAAAATAAGGAAAGGGAGCCAAGGATTTCCTTTGGGTCGCTCACCTTCCCCTGCACAGGCCAGGTCCGGGGAGATGGCCTGCACAGCTCACTTGCATGTGGGCTGCGTAGCTAACCGCACACCCACATGTTGTCCTGGGTTCAGCTCTAACAGCTGGCCACTGCAGAGGGTGGGTGTCACTGGCTGACCACAGGGTGCAGGTGTGTCTTCACAGAAGAGAGAGTGTCCACGCTGCGCTGGGCACAGATGTACTTCGTGTGCTGTGAGTGCTTCAAAGCACTTTGCATCTTCCTCATCAGGAAAGCCAGTGTTGTAAAATATGCCATAGTCTTGTGTTAAATACTTTCATTATCTGAGCAACATTATCCTTCCTCATCTCCCTGGTCAGCCTGGCATGAACTTGGCTGGATGCGAGCTTAGACCACGACTTTGTGTGTGTGTGTGTGTGTGTGTGTGTGTGTGTGTGTGTGTGGCACGCACACGTGCACACATGTGCACATCTTCCAAGTACTCTGGGACTCTTGACAATATATGACGTACAGTGTAGAGTTGGGGGGCACTTTTAATCTCAGATCTGTGCCAGGACGCTGCGTACAATGGTGCCAAGCCGAAACATACCCTCACGCTCCTCTTTCCAGTGTTCTAGGAGTGACCGTGCGCTGGGGCTGGCCATTGACACAGATACTTGTCCCCCAGTCTCTCAGGTTCTGTTGAGCTACTGTAACTTTAAAAAGATCTAACAAAGACTACCTCCACTAGCTAAGCTGAAATAAGAATGTCTCCGGAGTTTAATGGATCAAGCAGCGGTGATAGGTTTTATGGCTCTTTTTCACTTTAGGGCATAGGGAAGAGAGAGCCGGGCAGGTTGGTTTTAAATTCAAGGATTTATGTTGTTAATCCTCCGGGCTAATTATAATTTATGGGATCTTGGCAAATTAATATGCGGTTGCTATTCAAAAGTGGAGAGCAATGTGAGGCGGGCATAAACAAGCCTTGTTCATTTTTAATTTATTTCCACCAATGGAGAATATTAAATAAAATGAACACTAGGGTATTTCGCTCTGAGTTTGGTGTTCATTATTTATCTCTAAATTATGAAATTCATATAACAACTCCTTGTTTTTTCACCAAGAATCCAGAAATAGGGAGCGATAGCATCCAGATGAGTAGGAGGCAGTCCGAGGAAGTCTCTTTACTGCATTTATTCAACAGCACATGTTTGGGGATGGAGGTGTTCCAGGCAAGCATGTTGGCAGGGTCCAAGATTTGGCCTTGTGCATGTCAGGATTGTTTAGAAACAGCTTGTCAGTGGTATGGGAGCTTAAAATCTAGGAAACGTAGGTGCCCACCCTCCAAAGCAAGGACTCTAGCCTGTTAGGTCTGAAGGGCTTTGGAAAATCCCAGTGTATTGCTAGCCTTGTAGATGCTGTGCAGGGCATGACCCCATAATAGGACTTTCAGACTTTATCACAGCAGTCTCATTGTACCCTGGACCCGCATTTCATCAGCATCCCCGATGACAGTTTTCAGAGTTCTTGAGTAAAGAATTCAGCTTCTCACCCAGCAACGACCAGCAGGGAATTTTCAGTGATTGGCAACCACGTAGCCAGTAGGTTCCATCTAACCTGATAATCAGTTGCTCCACTAGAAACAAGAATGCCCTTCTCATTTCCCCTCCACCTGCTCCCCTTCTCCCTCTCCCCCACCCCCCTCATTCCTCTTCACTCCAGCTGGGAGAGGCCAGCACAGGCTGCTCGGAGAGCTGTGGAAGCCCTGAGCTCTGAGCCCAAGAAGCACGTTGGAGTCCTCCCCCCAGCTGTGCAGCTCAGATAACAGCTGGAACAGAGAACAGGCTGTTCTCTCTGCTAGAATATCTGACCCAGTTCTGACTGCCGAAGAGACTTAATGGCTGGTACCCCAAGTCATTCTTGTCCCTGTGTGAAGGGAGAGAAGCAGTCTTTCCTCTCCACCCCCCGACACACACTCCATCCAGACCCTGTCTCTCTCTGACTGCACTTCTTTGCATTGCTATTGGGCTCCTAATCCATGTTCTTGTCGGCAGAAAACTGAGGACCACCTTCAACAATTCTGAACAAGAGATGGAGTGTTTTGCTTTGAGAGGGAGGCTAGGGTGGAAAGGGAAGGATTTCCAGAGTCCGACAGTCCCCAGATCCAGTCCCAATACCTTTTATCAGATGGGTATTGTTGGGCAAGTGACCTAACGTCCCTGAGCTTTCTCATCAGTGACGTGAAGACACTCTTATTGGTCTTTCGGATTGTTATGAGAAATAGGATATTAGAAGCACCTGGCACATTGCCTAACCTCTCCTTGGTCAAAAAATGGTAATTCTCCCTTATATCCTCACCCTGTATGTAATAAGTTCCCAGCAAATGTGTGTAGAACCGAGCTGCTAGAGGAGATCCATGTGTGCCTTTAGCACTTACAGAGAGTCATGGACGCTTTGACTCTTGGAGGCTATCCCAAGGCTCAATGGCAGTGAGGAAATGTGACAAATCATGTAAATATCCCCCGATGCTGTTGGTTCGTGCGTCTTTGTAATCAGAACAAGCGTTCGTGATTTATAAGCAGCCTGGCGCTGAGACGTGGAAATCACTGGGTACCTGTAGATGTTTTTCTTCATTGTTGTTGTCTCTCTGTCAGGTTTTATTTTTGTTTGTCAGAACAGCAGGAAGTCAAACCCATGTCTTGACAGAACTCCTGGCTTTGCAGAGGTTTCTTATTCAGGAGGTCTTTAGCCTAATCATTTATTGGCAAGAGGACACTCCGTTTTCTGTATTATTGAAGGATGAAAACTTAAACCGAATTGAGATTGTGTATTTGGTATATTCTATATTATTTTTAGTTCAGTAATCAAGGGTCATCAAGGTTTTACTTTTTTAAGTACTTTTCTGAAGGAGCATGATGTAGGAATAAAAGCCAGAAAGTTTAAAAAACAAAACAAAACAAAATTAAACACTTGCAACTGGCACTTGGCTGGGACGCTCAGTCGGTTAAGCCGCCAACTCTGGGTTTCAGCTCAGGTCATGATCTCAGGTCCTGGAATCAAGCCCCGTGTTGGGCTCCACAATAATCAGGGAGTCTGCTTGAGGATTCTCTCTCCCTTTGTCAGTCCCAACCCCCCCCCCCAGCCCCCACCTGGTTCATGCTCTCTCTCTCTCTCTCTCTCTCAAATAAATAAATAAATAAATCTTTAAAAAATAAAAGTAAAAAAGCAGTTGGTGACCTTGGGACACAGCATGGGTAATGTCCAGGCAAGGAAGACAGAAAAAGATCAAGGTATCACAGTGGCACAAGTGTTTAGGCTCATCATATAATAGAGTCTTGTCCAAAGAACATTTATTGTTTTCATTTATTGGCCCCAAATTCCAGAATACCCAGATGTGTGTCTAGTGCGCCTGGTAGGGAACAGATTTGTCTAACAGGCTCCATCTTGAATTCAAACTCTAGTTCCACCCATCTACTCAAGCTTTGTAACTAGGTCAAGCTAATCAGGTGCATCTCTCTTCTTCTTGAAGATGAAATGTCTCATCGGACCCTGAGAATCACCTCCCACAAATGCAATTCTTTCTGGTGGGTGAGCTCCCGCAGCCATCCCTGATGCTCAGACTTGCCTGATCCCCAGGACTGGACACAGCACAGGCTTAGTCTGAGATTCTTACCTCTGTGCCTTCTTCTTAGCTTGCTATCACCATGAGAAGTTAGGCGGTATCACCTTCAAGTAACTAGCCCCTCCTTCCCTCCTTCCTTTTTGTGATTTCTACACATCAAAGTCAAGGTTTTTGGTTCAAGTCGACCAGCCCTTCGAAAGTGTTCTCTACTTGATTTAATGGTAGTAGCTCATCTTGATATATAAAGGAAGCATTCTGATGTCAAGGCATCATCCCCTTATGCTGAGTATCGTTGAAGCTCAGGACAGACACAGGAGTGAGAGAGATGGTGCTGTGGCTGAATGTTGTTTTGCCACAAAATTCATATGTTGAAACCAACCCTCTAATGTGATGGTGTGATAAGGGGGAGCCTTTGGGGGGTAATTAGCTTCTGAGGGCAGAACCCTCAGGAGTGAGATTAATGCCATATAAAAGAGGCTTGAGAGAGATCCTTGCCCTCCACCGTGTGAGGATGCAATGAGAAGTCTGTGGCCCCCAAAGAAGACCCTCACTCACCCATGCTGGCACCCTCACCTGGGACTTCCAGCCTCCAGAACTGTGAGAGAGAAAATTCTATTATTTATAAGCCACCCAGTCCATGGTATTTTGTTATAACAGCCGAAATGGACTAAGACAGATGGAGAGCATTTTGGTCCTTTTTCCTTTGCTGTTTGGGCCCTGGAAACTTTTTGGGGAATATCCAAACGTGGAACCCCCTCCATCTGGGGTCTCCCAGCTTCCCAGCTGCCCAGCTGCCTGCTCTTCTTTCAACTCCTTTTTCTCTGCGACTTCTTTAATGGATGGTACTCTCCTACGCACTGTTCTCAGAAAAACAGGAGCAAGGCCCCATTCTTCCACCGACAAACATTTCCGATCATTGGTACCTCGGTTTTATTCCTCACTCTCCCACTATATAAAGGACTAAGAAAGCACTTGCACGAATGTTTACACATCATTTAAATACTCATTTCCATTAATTTATTCATAGTTGTAAAGTTTATTACCTAGAATATAGAGTCATAGAATTTTAGAGCCAAAGACACGAGAGAAATCATCAGGTCCCAGCTCCTCATTTTGTAGATGAGGAAACTGAGCCGAAGAGCTCTGCCCAAGGTCAAATTCTTGAACAACAGATGCTGGGAGACCCACACTCAAGGCTTGACAGTCCAGCCTCTGCTGAATGCACTTGTGCACAGCTGACAACTGTCTCGCTGTCCCTGGCATGGACAGCCTCGTTCCTGTACATCATCTTGTCTTGTCATTCTCTGTCCAGTACGTGCTGAATGCCATCGCGGGGCTTGGTGCAGTGGTGAAGGACGCGGAGCGCACAGCCGAGTGGGGCAGAGAGGCCCAGCGTGCTCGTGTGAGGACAGAGCATGATAAGGGCTTTGAAGGAAACAAACAAGGTCTGCGTGGAGAACAGTGGTGGGAGGTGTCTCAGTTGGGCCGCCGTAACAAAGGACCACAGACTGGGTGGCTTATCAACAACATAATTGATGGCCTTGTAGTTCTGGAGGCTGGAAGTCCGAGATGGGGGTGCCAGTGTGCCTGAATGAGGACCTTCTTCCTGGTGCAGACTGCCTACTTCTTCTTATGTCCCCACATGGCAGAAAGGACGAGGGAGCTCTCCGGGGTCCCTTTAATAAGGGCACCCATCCCTTTCATGAGCTCCATCGCCCATGACCTGATACTTCCCAAGGGCCCCAGCTCCTAACACCATCACACTGGGAGTAAAGATTTCAACATATGAATTTTGAAGGAGGGGGCACCATTCAGTCCCTAAGAAGAGGGTAGGGGCTGTGGAGGGGGGGTGTTTTCCCAAGGGGCAGTGAGAAGAGACTGGGAAGGGGTGCAGCCAGCACAGGAGGTATTCATGAAGGGTTGCTGCAGTGAACTAGTGTTGCAGTGTCCACCTGGGCAATTCTGGGGGTCTTTGCAGAACACTCTGCCCCTGAGGCATCCTTCATGAGGGCCAGGGAAACCGGGGTGCTCCCCACCAGCTCCCATCTGTCACTGGCTGAGAACCACCCTCAGGGCATTAACTTCCAAGCACGTCTGACCTGTACCTTGGAGCAATATTTGCAATGTTGGGGACGTGCTTATACTAAGAAAATTTTACTTGCATACCTGAAAGTCAAATTTAACTGGGCATCCTGTATTTTATCAGGCAGCCTGAGGCCCACCCTTAGGTGCCCTTTGATGGGTCGGGCAGCACCCCTAGCCAGAGGGGGCCCCCAGCATCACAGTTGCTCGTGGAAGGGAGGGACAAGCACTAAGCTGCTCTCAGCTGGGTGACCGGGGAGGTCCTTGGGAATAAATGTCAACCCAGCCCAGGCCTGAAGGCTGGGAAGGAGCCAGCTTTTCATGCAAGGAGGCAGTTGAGAGTTGGAGAAGACAGAGGAAAGACTTGGAGGCAGAGTGAACATTGCATGTAAAGAGCCAGATCCACTTCATAATCATCTGCTCTCTGTTAAACCTTAAACCAGGGTCTCTCGGTGCTTGGAAGTGACATTTGAGTTGGGGTGGCAGGGCCGGATGATGATTCTAAGGCCAGGTCACGACTCAGCCTTGAGGGGCACTCTCTCTGTCTGGCAGGAGACTCACATCGTCCTCAATCCCATGTGACTGTCCCAGCAGCCTGAGGAAGTAGGTGAGGCTAACAGGCTCATTTTCCAAGCTGGGGCACCCAGGGCTTTGAGAGGTTGGGTAGCCTGCTAGTGAGGCATAGAGCCAGGGTTGGGAACCAGGCCGCTCCCGAGTCTGTGTCCCCAACTGCCACTTCATCATCAGACACACCTACTGTGGCTTGAACTGTGTCCCCCATGAAGGTATGCTAACGTCCGAACCCCCTGTGCCTGTGAATGTGACTGTCTTTGGAAATAGGTCTTTGCAGGTGCCATCAAACTACGATGAGGCAATTGAGCAAGACAGAGAAACCCGGAGACCTGCGGTGCAACATTGTACCTGTAGTCAACAATGATGTGCTGTACACTGGGAATTCTGTTAGGAGGGCACATCTCACGTTAAGAGTTCCTACAACAATAATTTTTTTTTTTTCCAAATGAGGATATGCTGGATGAGAATGGGACCTAAATCCATTGAGTGGGTCCTTGTGGGGGACACGGCAGGGAGACGTGGGGAGGCCCGGGCACGCGTGCACACGCAGGAGGTTACACCAGACGAAGGCGCAGGCAGACACTTGGACTTGTGGGGCTGCTCGCTGAGGGGCACCAAGCCTTGACAGCTGCCGCCAGAAGCTGGAAGAGGCCAAGCTGGGCCCTTCCCTAGAGCTTTGGGAGGCAGCACAGCCCTATGGACACCTTGAGTTTGAACTTCTGGGCTCCAGACCGGTGACAGAACAAATTTCAGTTGTTTTAAACCACCCTGTTTGTGTCTTTTTGTGGCACTTTGTGACAGTAGCATGGGGCACCTAACGCAGCACCCCTTCTCAGCTTACCAAAGGGCATATAAAGATGTGCCCTTGAGCCAAATGAACCAGCCAGCCCAGGCAGGAGCCCAGGGACCAAGCCCCCCACCTGCGGACAGTGGGTGGCAGAGGTGGCCTGCCTCCTTCTTCCTTTAATGGGCATAGATGTTGTGGTCCATGTTTCCCGGCCCACTGGCGGTGACACAGAGGGAGGAGCCGGGGATGCAGACAAAATTATGTACATCTCAAGGGCAGTTAGACAATTAGCTCGCCCGCAGGAACACTGCAATATGCACAATATTTGCTTTCCCAGCAAAGCCAAGTGCAAGTTCCTGCCTGCTCTGATGACCCAGTGTCCCTCCAGTGCAGGAAGGGACCAGGTCCCTCAATGCTGCCGGCTTCCACCTTCTGCTGCCACAAGGCTTTAACCCCTTACTGTTCCCCATGCTCTCAGATACCCCATGCAGCTGTTGCAAGGTGGATTCAAGTGGGGCCGTTCTATTTGGCCCCTGCCCTTACCAGAATTCTCTCCAATAATCAATGGAAGCACAATCCATAAAGATGCACATAGCCCATCTCTCATCTTAAAAAAAAAAAAAAAAAAGAAGAAGTTTACACCTTGTCTCCTTCCAACAAATATTTGAAACAACCCATCAGAATTTGGTGCAGGTGGTCACTAAGTAGGAAAGAAACCGAGAGTATGGAAATGAACATGGAGCCCAGAGTTGGGCCAGGACCCCAAAACATGTGTGCTCTTGTCAAAAGCAAGCTGCTGATTTGTCTTCAAGCCTCCTGGCAGCCTCCCACCGGCTGGGAAAGACCATCATTTATGCACTTTGCAGTATGTATAAACACGAAACAAGCTGGTAATTCAGGAAAAGCCCTGGTCTTCTCCTGAAGAATCTAACGGTGACCATGAGATGGTGTGTCTGCAGGGAGGTTCCTGGGCTCAGGTGGGCTGTAAGAGGCCCCCCACCAACCCCTATTCTGGCCCCACTCTTAACTGAGAGACCATGCGAACATTCAGACTGAGCTGGAAGACTGCTCTGACCTGGTACAGAGTTTTAAGCCATAAGGAAAAGACCGCAAAGGATCCAAGCCGACAAAGTCATGAAGGAATCAGAGAACATGCCTCAAGTTTTCTTCACCCATTTATGATGTGTTAGCATGAGGGTGCTCTTATTTTCAAATGAAATTTTCTCTCTTTCAGAGTAATACAGTTCAGTGAAGAAACATTTAAAAATCTCTGAGAAGGAGAAAAATTACTCATAATTCTGCTGGTTCTAGGTAACAATATATGCCTTTTTTTCCAGTCTTCTTTCTGTGGTGCACTTTGTTCACATGGAGATTACTACCATCTGCCATTCGGCACACTGCTTATCATCTTTCCCTCACGTTACACATTTCGGCATGTTGTCATAAATGCTTTTTAATTGCAATTCTTAGTGGCTGATAGCCCATGGAGGGGATACATCACCATGTATTTATCTAGTCCTGTGTTGTTGGGCATTTAGATGGTTCTAAATACTTTTGCTGTCAGAAAGAGTGTTCTGATAAACATCTTTGTGCATAAAGCAGTTTCCATAGTTCCCATTATGTCTTTAGGATAGTTTCCCAGAAATGAAATTACTAGGTCAAAGGTTGAGCACATTTTTTAGAGGTTCCTGAGACACATTGCCAAATTGCTCTCCAAAAGGTTTGTAGTGATTTAAATGATCAAAAGCAGCATTTGCGAGTACAGTTTCTTCTAACCAGTATTGAGTGCTCATTAAAAAGAATCATTACTAATATGATAAACAAACAAATGGCGTGTTATCGTTGGCTTGGAGTCTTATTGTTTTCATGCTTGAAAGAGGAAAATTTGGATAATCCAAAGAAACACAGCAGAAATTAAATTTATGGACTACATTAACCTACCATTTTGGATCAGATGGTTCCTAAAGAGGTTTCCGTATATTAATGGATGATAAGTGGATACTTAAGAGAAGACATATATATATTTTGGAGAATTTTGTAATGATACCTACCAGAGATTGCGTCCTCTCTCAAAGTCCTAGTACCCTTGGACTCTGCAAGTCTGATACTTTGTAGCTGCTTTGGAAAAATATGCAATGAAGCAAAACCCAACATTCACATGATGTCTTGCAGGTTTTCAAAGGATGTTTTACAATGAGAATCCCACTTTGCCAAGGAGGTTACTGAGACATGGATTCAGTGACTGCCTAAGACACACGCAGGTTAGAAGGCGGTCCAACGGGGTGAAAACAGGGCAGCACGCTTTCTGCCTCTCTGTGCCTTGCTCTCTGACACCTGCTTGTTGTCGCTCGGGACCACAAGGGCTGGCTTCTCCATGATGTTGAGCTGCCGTTACCCCCAAGGCAGGGCGGGACTGGGCGCCCGTGGGCAGTGTGGCCTTTCTTCCCAGTCGCCAGCATCCCTTCTACATCTCAACGATGCCCAAAGTATAAGGACTCTTCATGACAAGAGACCCCATTAGTGGCAAGATCTATCTAACGTGGTGCCCAGAGCAAAAGGCCCCAGGACTGCTATGGCAAAGCGGCACAACGTTGGTGGCTAACAACAGTAGACATTTATTCGCTCACAGTTCTGGAGGCCAAAACGCTGAAATCATGGTGCTGACAGGGCCACCCTGCCTCTGGGAGGCCTAGGGGAGAATCTTGTCTTTGCTCCTTCCAGCTTCTAGCGGCTGCTGGGATTCCCTCTAGCTCTCCGGTTGTATGGCCTCCTCCTGTCATGTCTGCCTGCCCCTCTCTAAAAGGACTCTTCTCACTGGATTTCTGGCCCACCCAGAAAATCCAGGAATATCTCCTCATTTCAAAACCCACATAGACCCTTTTCCCAAAGAAGGGCACATTCACAGGTTCCCAGGGATTTGGCACGGATATCTTTTGGAGGGTCCTTTTTCTGCCTACCACAGCCCCTGAAGTTCATTGCCGACCACATGAACTCAACATCTGTGGAAACTCCCACGTGTTACCTGTCCCGTGGCCCACACACAGTGCCCGCCACCGTGGGATAATCTTTTCATATTGTGTTTACAACAGAATACAAAACGTGCCTTAGGCAGAAAGTGTTTACAGCGGGTCAGAAGACCGAATGAATTCTAAGGTCTGAGGTCCGTTTTTCCCTTGGCTTAGGCACATAAGGCTTCTCTGAACCTCTGTTTGCATGACTATAAAATGGGCACACAGACACTCACCTTGCTGATTTCCAGGCATTAGCTGGGTATCCACTGGAATAACATGAGACGCGGTTTCGTGAATGGTAGAGGGCAGTAGGATTTTGAAGACTGAGTCCAGAGCCCCAAAGATGGGAGATGTGTGTGTCTTGGGGGCTCACACCAAGGGAAGCTGGATGTTGGTAGGGGGTGATTCAGAGAAGACAGTCTGCGTTGGTGGCTTTCTGCAGTTGTGGAATTGGGAAAACTAGGTTAGTGCCGGGAAAAGCCCATTACTCTTTAAAGGCGGTCACTCCTCCCTAATAATAAATGAACCAAACATTGAGATATTAAAACAATTCGTTCTCAGCATTGGAAAAGAGGCCGCGTATGTGTGTGCGTGTGTGTGCGTGTGTGTGTGTGTGTGTGTGTGTGTTTAATATCCCACCCAGCCCACCAGGCCCCCACCCCAGGAACTCCAAGATTGAGCAAAATCCTACTTATGTGCTACGGATTTAATATAGCATCAGGCTCCTCTAGGTACAATAAAATACCAAGTTAAGAGTATTAATTCCTTACAACCCTGATGGGTCCCAGCTGTGCACATGCACGTAGGGTGTGAGGGTGTGTGCTCAGCGGGTACAGGTGCTGACGGGGCTGTTCCACCTCGGAGCACATGTGCTCGCAACACAGCTGTCTCAAATCCTCCGCCACTTGCTTAAAAACCTCTGTGAAGTTGTACTGCCTCTGGGCACAATTAAAAGCTGTATACTACATTTCATCAGGTAGTGTGAGAAATTTAGGCTGAGCCAAAAAGGAAAAGGGAGAAGGTGGGAGGGAGGAAGAAAGGACCCCCTTGTTAAGGTGGCATTAACCTCCTTACCCTGGCTATTGAAACAATAAAGCTGCCAAACGCCACACAAAATCCCAGGAACGGAGCATGGAAAAGGTGTGACAAAGCAGGACACACTTCTTTCTTCTCTCCCTCTTTCTCTTCTTCTTTCTCTCTCTTTTCTTCCTCCTTTCACTCCTTCTTTCCTTCTTCCCTCTGCTCTCCTTTCTCAATTAGCGGTCAAGTCCATCTGCAGGAAAAACCATCGCTGAGGTCTCTAAGTTAAAATGTGACCAGCCAAGCTGAATGGTGGAAAGCCCAGATTTAGGACTCCTTTCAGGAAAGGGACCAGAGCAACTTGCCCGTTTTTGCTTGGGGAGTGAGCCAACATCACTTCCACCACTCACGGTGTGGAGGCGCATGAAGTCCTGAATTAGCTCATTTCATTGCCGTGACAACCCAGTAAAGTAAGTCTTCATATACCCATCTTACAGAAGCAGCAGCTGAGGCCCATCATAATGCAGCTCACATTGGCCATCCTTTACTGTTAAGTGCCAGAGGCAGGAATTAAATGCCTCCCGTGGTCCCCCTGTCCACGTGGTCATTGCCTCCGACTCTGGGATTCACAGTGTCCTTTTTCTTCCTCCCTCCCGAACAATGCGTGACAATGGGCATTCTCACTTTCTGTAGTCTGTCCTCCCAGGGGAAAAGATCTGATCGTACCATTTCTTATCTGTACATGAACAGTGTTGTAAATTGGATTCCCTGCTGTGTAAGAAAGAAGAGGGGATGGGAAGACAACCAAGCCCCCTTTAGGGTGAGGGAGAGCTCCGTTCTTCAGTTACCCTTCCCAGCCAGGCCGGCGCCAAGGGTACCCAGCACGTGGGGATTCCTTGGCCTCAGTGGGGACGGAACAGCCGAGAATAAGGCTGAGTTCAGATGCCCTCCTAGGATTATCGAAGCATGTGTGACCAGACCTGTAAAATACTATAAAGCTTAGCATCATACCTTATAAAAATGATGCAGCTACATCATCTCCCTCCTTGGGGATGGAAATGAGGGCAGGCGGGGAGTGAAACTAACATTTAATGAGGTTCTGTTTCCTGTTTCCCAGGCACGGTTCTAGGCTCATTCATATACCAGTTCATTAAGCTTCACGATAGCTCTGCGACTTCAAAAATTCTTGGTCTGAGATACCGAGTAAGGAAATTGAGACCCACAAGGGTTTAGTAACTCATCCGTGGTCACACTTAATAGGCGGCGAAGCCAGCAATCAAAATAGTTTGACCCCCTGATGCTCCACACTTTTTTCCTACTGTACCTCTTACCCACAGCCTGTAGAATCTAGACCCTTCACCTAGGAACATGAAATAATGTGAGTGGGGTGAAATAATGCCATTTAAAAGTGAACACATTATAAAGAATTATGTCAACCTGATTCCCTGAATCCTGGGAAAATTCATATCCTTGTGCCATCCGATTAGTGAATCAAATGAAACTGATTGATATACAGCAACAGTAGTTAAGAAACGGGCAGCCTTTGCCGAGGTTTGATTAAACCGATACCCTTGATCTCCTGCTGTATCAAATCACAGGCGAATTGGTACCATTAGGATAAATTACTACAAGAGGCACTGCAAAGCCAAGCTAAATAAACTCTGCCTTCCCGAGCCCCGTGATTGTCTTATTAAGTAATTTCTTTGCCTCTTCAGTGTGGACTCAGAGCACTAGCACTCTGAAAGCCCTCCTGATTAACCATAGCCTTGGCCTCAAGTTGATTTTATAAACTTCGGATGGTGCCCCAGAGGGTGAAGCTTCCTGTTGTCAATTCTGCCTGTTGCTATAGATACCGAACTTCACAATCAGTAATTAGAGCGTGCCCCCTGCCCCAGAACTGGTCAAACGGTGCAGAGCGCTCAGCAAATGGTCTTAAAAGCATCCGCGCCGGCATGGAAATGCATCTCCAATGGTGACGGGGTTTGTTTTATTCATGGACTTTTTGAAAAAAAAAAAAAAAAAAAAAAACGAGAGAGAGAGAAAAGAAAAGAAAAACCACCAGTTTATTGGAAACCAGAGCGAAATATAAGTAGTTACCGTGCTTTTTAAAACCTGACTTGAGTTTTCTTATCATGATACATTAAGGATTAGGAAAGAGTGCTGTAGAGTGTAGGGCAGCCCAGAGATGGTTCTGTCTGATCGACTACAGAAAGGACAGAGTTAATTCTTATTCCCGTTCAGTATTTCTCATACCCTGCCCAGAGTATATCCCACAGCCCTCCCCCAGCCCCAGAAAGAAATGTGTTTATTGTAAGAGAGATTTCTTGTGGAATGATGAGTACGTTAAGGGAAACTAACTGTTGGTGGCAGGAAAGAAAAGGTGATGGGTTGGGCTTATTTTATTTCGTGGAGCAAAACAGATGTGGAACATTTGTGTCTTAAAGCATTTTGGTCAAAAGAGAACTAAATTGGTTAGAAAGTGTGCAATTTTGCAGGTGTTATAAAAATATAAACCCATGTTTCCGTACTCTGTTCCCTAAAGGGAATGAGAAATGAAAATGAAGGTTTGCAAAGACACGTTGCTGGACACTTAGCTATTTTAATTGAAGGCGGCACTGATGTCCTTGTTTTAGAGCTGAAGAAAAGAGAGGATTAATGATTTTCCCCAGATCACCCCGTTTTTGTCACACATCTGGGATTATAATCCGTGTCTGTTGGACTCCAAAACCAAAAGTTTTCTCCTCCTTTAAGGAAAGACTTTTTGCCAAAGTATCTAGGCATCCTGCTAGGGACAGCCCCTCACTTGATCCATTTCCCCATTTGAAAATAAAGCCTGGAATGCAGAATGGTGCATATTTATTTTAAGATCATCTTAAGATTTCCCTACAAATGTACATTACAGCAGTGGTCTGCCAGGACACGAATTCTCTTGACACTTCCAAATTATTTGTGTTTTTTATTCCTTTAAGACCTCCCTAATTTCCTTGTTGATTCCCAGCACCCTGAAAACACTTCTTAAATACTCACCGCACCCAGTAGCATGGGGAAGTAAATGGCTTACAAGGATGAGTTGGGATGTGCAAATAAAGCTTTGGAAAAGAGTGTGTTATCTAAAGCCTGACACTGTAACAGCCAGGTAATCCTGCCACCCTTTATGTGGCATTTTTATAGGATCCAGAACTCCCAGCGTCAAATTATGTTTATTTCAACTTCTCCATCCAAGTGCCAGGAGCCTGGACTTCAACTGGAGTCGAATCCATCTGTCTGGCAGAGGCGGCCTGACAAGACCTTTCCTGCATCCTCCCAAGGGAGTCAGCTTCTGGGCAAGAATTCTAGAGCAACTCTTGGACGCAAGCAAAAATCATGTCCACAATCTGGGCAGTTCTTGGACTTAACACTAGTTTAGACTGGAAAGGTCCTGAGAAGGGGTCTTGTCCATGCTTCTAAGGGTGCCGAGGGGTGGGGGGAATGAGTCAGCCAACTCTGTGTTAGCATTCTTATTGGTAAAAGCACACATAAGCAATCTAAACACATTTTTGTGTTTAATTCCCATCATAATCTTCTGAGGTAGGTAGCTAGTCTCTGTTTTACATTTTTCAAATTTTTCACGTTTCAAATGTTTACTGGGCTTCTCTACAAAGAACCCAGGCACTGAATAAACTGACTGAGGCTCAGAAATGGTCAGGAATTTGCCTACAGCAGTGGTTCTTGAAACCGGGTGATTTTGCCCCCACTGCGAGGCAATATTCGGTCATGGGAAGACAGTGCTATTGGCATCAAGTGGACAGAGACAAGGGATGCTGCCACGTGTCCTACAAATGCACAGGACAGCCCCCCAATGACAACACCACCGCCAACAATTAGCAGGCTCCCAATGTCTACAGTGGTGAGGTTGAGAAACCCTCAGAGTAACATAGCACTGGGGCAGTGTTGGGACTTAAATATGGGTCTGTTAGCCTGTGCAGCATTATGGTGTCGCTTTGGGTGAACACTTAGCATTCTGAACAAGCCTTGTACTTCTCCACATTGAAATTGTGGACAACGATCATCAAAGGTTTGGTTTCTTGTTTATTGCCTGTCTTCCCCCCAAGACTGTTATCCCCGTGAGGGCAGGAATCCTGCTGCTCTGGCTTTTTCCTGTTTCCCCGCCCCCTCCCTCTTTCCCTGCATGGCATACAGTCGGTGTTTAAGGAAACTTTGGATAAACATGTACAAAATGAACTGTGATCTCCCGTAAAGTAATAAATAGCATAAGGAGATAGCAAAAATGTGCCTGAGATTTCAAAAAAGAAGGAATTTCTTCTGGCCTGGGGGGATGGAGGTGGAGTGGTGGATTGTAGAATGACTTCACGGAGAAATATGATTTGAACTGAGGTTTGGAATCAAGTAGAGCTTGGGCTTCAGGACGGTAGCAAGACATTACAAGTAGGAAGACAGAAGGACGGAAGCAGAGGCAGAAGCACATAGATCACCATATGTAATTTAGCTTTGGGAGCCGGGCCCAGGAACGATGAGGCCCAGTGGAGCGTGAGACGCTGGAGAGGCGGGTGGGGTCAGTGTGGATCCGTGAATGTGGGCGGTCTTGAGCAGGGAACTGTTGTGCTCCAAGCTGTATTCCAAGGACGTAAGCATGGAACCCTGGGTGTGAGATGGAGAGTCGGGGTGTAGAGGGGGAGTCATTGGTATATTGCCATTGTTCAGAGAAGGCAGGAAATAGGCACCTGGCTTATGTGGCAGTTCTTTCTGTTCTAATGAGATTCTTTTTTAACTTACATTTAAAAAATATTTATGTAATTAAATTATTTACTTTCTGATCAGTAATACCTTTACATAGTTCAAAGTCAAAAGTAGGAGACAGAAAATGATGTGTGTACGGATAGATCTTTACGAATCTGTATCTCAAATCCATGTGTGTATATATCTCCCTCTACTCTTTTCCCTTCGCGCCTAATCCCTCTCCTGAACCAATGTTATCATTTCCTTGTGTATCCTTCCAGACATGTTTATGCATTTACAAGACAATGTGTTTATGTATTCTTTTACCCTCCCCTTCACTACACTCTTCACACCTTGCTCTTTTCACTTGACAATACATCTTAGAGATGGTTCCAAATCAGCATATAAATGATTTCTTCATTTTTTAACAACTGCTGAGTATTCCACTGTGTGGTTGCTTCATAATTCATTGAAGCAATTCCCCATTGATCGACATTTGGGTTGTTCCCAGGCTTCCGCTATCACAAATTGTGCCGCAGCATGTAACCTTGCGCCGACATCATTCCTCCGGTGCGTGAGCGTGTTTGCAGGATGGAGTCCTGTAAGTCACCGTGTGGGCTCCGAGAGTATGTACTGGGGCATTTTCATAGATAATGCCAAACTGTCCTCCACAGAGGTCGTTCTGATCTATGCTCCCAGTAAGCAACGTACAAGGGTTAGGGTAGGACTTTAACTAAACACTCTACTGTTGGCTGGAGGGATGGACTGAGACAACGTGGTGATGGGAGGCTGCAAGTGAATGCCCCCAAAATGTACTTTAAGGAGAAATATTTTGGTGGGAGCACGGACGCTGGGCTGCAAGACAAAGAAGACTGGATTCAGGGCCGTGAATGGGTGCAGCTTGCAGGAATCCAGGTGGACTCTGGGTCTGAGCTGCCAGAGAAGTAAGAGAGCTACAAGACATTGGAGAGACCCATCACTGATGAGTGACTGGATGTGAGGAATGAGCAGGGAAATCCTACAGATGACTTTGGCATTCCTTAATGCTGTTATCCCATAGGGACCCCGGGGGTAGGGGTGGGGCAGGGGCAGGAAGAGTTTTTAGGAAGAAGACATTGGTTTTGGCTTGATGGCAGGATTGCCGCCCACAGGCGCATTCGAGCAGGAGCTCAAAATGCTTTGTGGCAATTCCACTTTTTCCTGATCCCACCCAGAAATCTTTCTGATCACTCTCTATCCCTGTGGGTTTGAGTAAGCACCTAATTTTGTTAGTTCAAAATCCCCTAAGAGCCAAAAAGATTTTTTTTAAGGTTCTATATGCTTTTTTTTTTTTAAATGCCTTTGTAATACTCCCAGCGACCCTGTAAAGTTACCATCATTCTCCTGTTACAGGCAAGAAAGAAAACCAAGGCTCAGAGAGGTTAAATAGCTTGGCCAGGGTCACACAGCTGTCAAGCAGGGGTGCCAAGGCCTGGATCCAGGGTAACTTTAAATCTCGAGCTTTGTAACTTACTGACTTGAGTAGCAAATTCAGTGAGACAGAAGGTTCTGCGCATTTCTTTCCAAAGGCTAATTTTACTTGACTGTGGAATTCTAATCTCTTAACAGCATCCTATTTATTTCCAAAGCATTGGGGCTAATTTGCCAAATTTTGAAAAGTCCGTTTGTGAGCCAGTAGGATTCGATTTGAAGTCGGGGATAATAGAGCCTGTGGTGGAGGCTAGGTCTCCTTACATATTTTAGTTCAATGGGACTGGAAAAAGCCACAAAGTATGAAGGTGGTCATTCAGTTGCCCAAGCAACAAGGCCTGATTGGGCGGTGTGCTCCTGCAACCCCACACAAAGGCACTATTGTTGCCCAGCGTAAAGGGAGTCGAGGCGTCACCAGATGGGGCCGAGTGTCATTTCTCTGGGTTAAAAATGTTGTTTTCCATTCACTGGTAAACAACAGTCCAAGTTCATTGTCCTGACAAAGAACTCTGTTTCTTCTTTTATGCTGAGAGTTTGCAAGTTCAGGTCTTGATAGGAATGCTCTTGAACAATGCGGGTGCAACATGTTGCCAAGTATATCACAACAGAGACTGTTCTAGCACTTAACCTTCAAAAGTGTCCAGACGAACCTAAGAGAGAGTAGAGAGAAGCAAGCCCATCTGCGCTTGCAAAATCTCCAATGCAAAATCAAGATTTAGCTTCAGGGTGCTCACCGATGTTAAGGGATTGCCTAATGACAGGTGCAGGCTTTCTGGTGTATTGGCCATACGCGTGGGCACATGCCTTAAAGTTCAATTATCATACAGTCCATCTCATGTGGAACAATCTGGGTATATCAAAACCAGAGGAGGAAACTGCTTTAGAGTGAGGAGAAAAAGAAATTGCTTTAAATAATAATAAAATCAGGGCGCCTGGGTGGCTCAGTCGTTAAGCATCTGCCTTCGGCTCAGGTCATGATCCCAGGGTCCTGGGATCGAGTCCCACATCGGGCTCCCTGCTCAGCGGGAAGCCTGCTTCTCCCTCTCCCACAACCCCCGCTTGTGTTCCTGCTCTCGCTGTCTCTCTCTGTCAAATAAATAAAATCTTTAAAAAAAACAAACAAATAAATAAATAATAATAAAGTCAGTGCATGGTTGTGTTTTAAAAGCTGCATACACGGGTGGCTCAGTCGGTTAAGCATCTGCCTTCAGCTCAGGTCACAGCCCTGGAGTCCTGGGATCCAGCCCTGCATCGGGTTCCCTGCTCAGCAGAGAGTCTGCTTCTCTCTCTGTCCCTCCTCCTGTTTGTGTGCTCTCTCTCTCTCTCTCAAATAAGTGAAAATCTTTAAGAAAAAAAAAGCTGCATACATTGGGGTTTAGACTGAAGAAAATGGCAGTTTATTTTTAAAGGCTGCTATATTTATGCTTAAATAATGTGGATGACTGGGGCACCTGGGTGGCTCAGTCTTTAAGTGTCTGCCTTCAGCTCAGGTCATGATCCCAGGGTCCTGGGATGGAGCCCCGCATCGGGCTCCCTGCTCAGTGGGAAGCCTGCTTCTCTCTCTCCCACTCCCCCTGCTTGTGTTCTCTCTCGCACTGTGTCTCTCTGTCAGATGAATAAATAAAATCTTTAAAAAAAATAAATAATGTGATGACTTCCACCTGGGAAATTTTCAGGGACATTCACAGCTTTTGTTGAAAATAAATTCTTGGCTTCTTTCATCTCACACCAGTTGCATCTCAATATCCTTTATCAGTTGCTTTCTGTGCCTGACACTGTGCTTTCTCTTCATTACAATCTAAAGCCACTAATAGGCTCATTCATTCACTCATCAATGAAATTCATCAATTAAATTATTATCTAGCCCTTTTAATGTGTCAGGCCCCGTGCTTGACTCTGTGGTTCGAAGACAGTTCAATACTCAAATTGCTCATGGGCCAGCGGAAAGAGAAGGACGGTGTGGGTCCCATTGGTGAGGAGGTGAGGATTAGGCCGCCCGGAGCAAAGTCTCAGTTTTGCCGCTCACAGGCTGGGTCTTCTCTCGGGGTCACTTGGCCTCTTACGTCTCACTTCCCTCACCTGCAGAGCAGAGATCACAAAAATAGCTCAGTTACTGAGCCCTTCCTCCGTATTAGCGCTCCCCATGAAATTAATTAAGGTACTTCTTAGCATAACCCTGTAAGGTTCCATTTTCATTTCCATTCCCATTTTACAGAAGAGGCACAGAAAAGGAACTTGCCTGAGCTCACAGCCACCAGTCGGAGGACTCAGGATTTCACCCAGAGTATGTGGTTCGGGAACCTGTGCACTTTTCTATTCCTCTAGCAGTACCTATGGCAGAGGGACTGAGAGAATTCACATAAACTATTAGTTCACTGCCTGCCACTTAGCTCTCAAAAGATTTTTTTTTTTGTTGTTAATTAATTAAATGTCAAATAACGTAAAACATTCTGGTTAACACTAATAATAAGTAAGTGCATCCGTGTTAACAGGAACAGGAGACTGCGAAGTGCGGCCAAGCACAGGTATGGTGGAGGCTGGGGTCAGTTCTACTCGAGGCAGGGTCTGCAGAGGCTTCCTGCGGGTTGAGTGTTGAGACGCAAGAGGCCTGTTGGGACTGCAGAGCAAATGTGTATCATGTACTGACGCCCCAGTAATGCTCAGAACACCCAGAGGACATTGACCCTGCCATCCTGGGGTTTGAACTTCCACGGCTCAGCATTTAGGAAGCAAAGGACAGATTAACCCAGTGCGTCAAGCAAGAACCAATTAGGTATGATGACATACTCCAGGATCGGTTCTCTTCCAAGCTGGACTTGTGTTCACTGTGATACAGATGCAGTCTTTATCTTGCTGGGCTGTGATCATGTCCCTATGCTCCCTGGCAGTTCTTACAGATTTCCATGTTCTCGACACAGAGATGAGCTACTGCTGGTGTGTTGGCCAAGGAAGACCTATTACCCTTGAAACAGCCAGAGGGGGAAATGGCTGCATGCCAACCAGAGACCACTATATTCTTGGCCATCGATGGAACTCCTGAGATGTGTAGGATTTCATAAAAAAGGATATTTACGTAATTCTTTTTGGGATGAGATTATATCACAAACAGACCACACAATGACCAGCAGGCTTATCTTTCTATTTGATTTCACTCCTAAAAAATGGGCTTCGGGTGAGAGTTGGCCAGACGCCCATCTCTCCCCTCCCCTCCAGGTCTTCCTTCCCAAGTGGAGATGAGGCCTCCTTCTCAAATTAACAAGGAAGATGACTCAGCAAGACTGCTGCTGGACAATCCCTTTCTCAAGGTCCGTGTGAGAAGCCTCAGAGGAAGATGCCATACTCCGAAGAGTCATTAGTCGTTGAGTGAAATACATGCTTGGAAAAGACATTAGCTTGTAAATGAGGGGGGAAAAAAGAGGAAATTCAAGAGACTTGTAAGTCTCTGCGTTTCAGGATCTAGTCTCCCAACTCAGAGGAAAAAATAAAATGTCGTTTGTATTATTCCGTGGAACTTAGATCTAGCAAATACTTTCATTCAGTGACATGCCTTATGAAATTTTAAGGCATATCCCTGAATGCCGTAATTCCGGTTAAGTCTACAGTAGAGAATGGGGGGGAGGCTAGAGGGGGATACCCAGAAGCCCATAAATCAATTCTTGAACAATAGTGTATTAAATGATAACCTTGTCGTATTTAAAGTCACACTGGAAGGATGTATTGAGGTTTTGTTCCTTTCATGGTCTCGGCATCAGTGAATTAATTCAGGGAGTCTTAACTTTTCAAAAACGGCACGGGTGATGAAGCTGCGGCGCCCCTTTTGTTGCCCCCTCCCCACTTGCAGAAACACCCATCCACGCTCCTGGGTGTCCCTGTGTTCAGGGAGCAATCATATTTTAAATCCTTGCCAACCAAACTCCAGTTGGCTGTGTGTGTTATGGTTTTTATCAACAAGGCAGCGTGGTAGAATTGAAAAGGCATGCACGGGCTTGGCATTCGGGCAGGACTATGGTAGGTGCCAGTGTTCAGACTTCTAGTTGGGGGAATCCTGCTCCAGAATAATTCTGTCCTTGGAGAAACTATTCATGAGAGGTCATCTAAATAAATAAAGCCACAGTAGGGGATAAATCAATGGTATTTCATTATTAAAATAATGGTATTTATTCAGGGCAGTTACTTGCCACATTTCACATGATTTGGGGAGAGAGTGGGGTCTTTTCAGGAATGTTCCAAGTTTGTTTGTTGGGCTCATTAGCAGCACCATTCTCATTCTTTCTCTCTGTGGTTTCTCTGTCCCTCTTTGCCCCTCAGACATCCCTTTTCTCTTTAAAAAAGGAAAAGTCCTTCAGAACTTTGGGAGATTATTACTTACATTGTCTTAAACGGAAAACAACTTTGAAAAGGGGTCTCTATTATGCTTTTAAAAAAAGGTGAACATGCTCAAGCCTCTTTAATCCTAAATTTGGTTCTGAATATGCTTGCTGTACTGATGTCAGAGGCTTTCCAAAAGAGAGTCCCAATTATTCCCCTGGCCAAGAGAAACAGCTTTAATTCTTTATCACATAAATATGCTTCAAACCATGATTTAAAACAGATGGACAGAGAACTGATTAGTTGTGGGGCGTCTTGGCTGATCCCAAGTCCAAGCCTCCTCGGTATCCCTGGGTCTTTTCTATAGCGTGGATCTGACCCATCCTGGCAGACATACAGCGCTGGGAGGTTTTCCTTCTGCTTTTGCATCAGGCTTTTACAAAGAAGTTGCATGCATGCGAGTGACCTTTCCAGGAGTTGTTGTTTTGTTTTGTTTTGTTTTTTCGTACTTCCACAGTCTTACATAAAGCCTCTGCTAATTTACCATGGTACGTGCCCGAGTTTATTTTTTTTTTACAACTTTATTTGTGTAATTAAGTGAGTGAAGTCATACATTTTATTGATCTAATGAAATGCATTTCATGGTTTCTCCTGCCCTTCATCTTCTGACCTTGCCCTTCAACGTCACAGTCTTGCTTCTGTAGATATGAAACGAGACCATTCAACCACTTAACAATCTTGCACCTTTCCAAATTTGAGGTCCCCCCAAAATTAATGAGGAACCCTAACATCTGCTTCTCAAATGGGTGCCGAGGTTGCAGCTGCTGGTGAACGGTGACACCAGCTGAAATGGTGGGAGAGATAAGACATCCTTAAAAAGAAGGGGAGTGGTTTCTTTTTTTTTTTAAGATTTTATTTATTTATTTGACACAGAGAGAGAGAGAGAAAGCCAGAGAGGGAACACAAGCAGGGGGAGTGGGAGAGGTAGAAGCAGGCTTCCCGCCGAGCAGGGAGCCCGATGCGGGGCTCGATCCCAGGACCCTAGGATCATGGCTTGAGCCGAAGGCAGACGATTAACAACTGAGCCACCCAGGCGCCCCGAAGGGGAGTGGTTTCTAATGACAATGTACAGAGCAGGTGGTTGTCCTTTTAATATATTTAAACTTTAGCTCCTTAAATAGGCCTCTCTCTCCCCCTTCATTCAATTTTTTTATTATTATTTTAATAGAGCATGAACTGCAGTCCTTTTGATGATGTGGAATGTGGGCTTATAAAAGCGATGCAGGGTGGTCTATTTCTACTGTCTTTGCCCATGGCCCACGCCAGGGAGTCATATATTGTGTCAGTAATTTTAAAAGCTGGCAAGTGTTTTACCAGTTCATGAAGTTTCTCTAACAGGAACTGGTCAAACATATTATTTAACTACGCATACAGAATTGAGGTGAATACACAGAAGGTAATGCAGCGGCACTGGTCAATATCCTCTGCAAATGTGTCTTCCCAAAGCCTCGGCGCCCAGAATGAGCAAAATCACGGCGGTGGGTTGTCAGCATTTGCCAGGGTGGGGGTGAATATAAAACTTGATCATTTTGAATAAGTCCTCAAGAAGAAAAACCTCAGGAGCAGATGTAGGAGCCAGAGTCTCGGACGGGACGGTCTAAAGCAAGCCTGGAGGAAGAGTGCATTCCATGCCGACCACGACTGCCAGAGCCACAGAAACTCGGCTGTCACTTAGGAAGGAAGGAAATCTGTTCATTAGAAGGCTGATCTGGGCAAGGCCACAATCTGCCATTCTCAACAGAGGAGATAGTTAGAAATATCTTAGAGTTTTTTTGGTTTTGTTTTGTTTTGTGGGTAGAAAGAGAATGAATCCAACTTACCTTAAACTCCTACTGAGTGTAATAGACTTTGTGTAAATACACACACACACACACACACACACACACACACACACACACACACACACACACACACACACACACACACACGCAACCATATCCTCATTGACATTTCCTGAAGGAAACTGGGGCTTACAGAAGGGAAGCAACTCAGCTAAATGTACGCAGTACTTAGCCAGGGGGGAGTCGGGATTCAACCCCAGGCCTGACTGGTTCCGGTTATGTTGTGTTTTTGTTTGGTTGGTTTTGTTTTTTTTTTCATTTGACACAGAGCGCCGTAATGGGTCTCCATCAGAGACAGCTTGGAATTCCCCAGGGAGTTATTCTCTGGGCCTGTGGGTTGAATGGCTCCAAAACCAAGTTCAGATCAGGGTCCGTGGCTATACATAGCAGCTATGTACTTGGACATGAGGATGATTTGAAGCTGAGATAGGATTGATATTGTTCCCTGGATTTCTTTTTCTCCCTTACAAAAACTAAATACAAGTAATAGATGCACCAGGTTCAAAAATAAGCCACACAGAAGGAAAGAACGTGAAAAAATATTTTTTTTCCTTCCTTGCCCACTAACTACCTTTAGCCTTCAAAATCATCTCCTTCAAAATAACTCTGTTGATGGTGTATTGTTAACCTTGCCAGAAAAAAAAAAATTGCATTTATATTTATGTATATGTGTATACGTTTTAATCTACGTGCATACTTTCAATTCACATACATTATTCTCTACATTTCATGCCCCCTTAATTTTATAGATTTTATAATTTACCACTTTTTATAAATTAAGTTTATTTCTATTTTTATAGATTGATCTAATTCTTTTAAGAAACCAGATAATATTTCATTGTATGTTCATACCATCACTTATTTATCTAACTACCTGTTAAAGGATATACAATGTGGGAGAATACCATTTAGTTCTTGAATTTTCAAAAGCACATCAGTGTCTGACTGCCAACCTCACCTGAACAGGAAAGATTTGCGCCTGAAAGTATCCAAGCGAGAGTCAGGAAAACCACGAGGGAGTGGTGGTCATCATTATGTCCCTTCTTACTCACCTTTATATGAGATTGTCACTGAGAAAAAGTAACAGGGGCACAGGGCCAGCAGTAGAATGCTGACCTTCTGCCCTCCGATGGACGGACGGAGCATGGACCCCAGGGCAGGGCAGAAACCATTTCCAGTCCTTTTCAGTGGTGTGATCTGGGCAGAAGACCCAATGTGGCTCAGCCTAAGCTTCCTGATTTATAATGGGAATGATGATATCTCTTAAAGCTCACAGTTCAACTGGCATCTGCCAGGGACATGCCTGTGATGTGCTGGGAACTTCTTAGCATTTCCAGAATACGTAGAATCATATCTGCAAAACGTAATATGAGATTATATATGTCAAGTGTCCACATGGTAAATCGAAGAAATTAAATGCATCCTTGCCCCTGTCTTAAAAGGAAAGGTGGGAAAATAGAGCTCTGGGGGGGGGGCGTTGGTTGCAGATTGCAGTTCAGACTGTTGTGGTATTTTATTTCCATGAACTGCCAAGAGTGGGTTGCAATTCTCCATCCACCAGCTAATTCCAGTTTCACTAATATGAATATCCTCAAGCTTCCGGAAGGAGATTCGCTGAATTTTATGGCTCTCTGTGGCAGGCATATGGCTTAACATGTAATGTTTCCCTTCTTGTAATGAGCATTTCTCTTCTGCATCCCCAGCACTAATACGTATGAGGTATGTGTGTTTCCTAGATGGGCCTGATGAAAGTCACCGTGCCTCCTTTTAGAAAGTCGGGGGGGGGGGGGGGCGGGTAGCAAATTGAGCAGGAGCTAAGGAGCTTCACAATCCTGACAAGACTTATCAAAGGAAAATTCATATACATCAGTCTTAAGTTAGTATGAGTTTTATTTGAATCCCATTTTATCATAGTTGATAACTTGGGAAAGTTTGGGTAATTAAGCCCTGACAGCTATAATTCACTTCAGAATGCTCTAGAATATCATAAAGTCTAGGTCACTATTCAGGTTGCTCCCCTTCTCTAAGAATGGTATGTTTGACCTCTGACATTATCCCCAGGCAACACTGTGGAATTTTTAGAAAGTATTTGTTTGTCTCTCAGCTGTTTGTTTTGAACATCTTCACCTTTGGCTCAGACTTGCCATAATGGAAAAAGAGCGTCACTGTGTTGGAAAAGAAGTGGTTTTCTTCTTCTCCCCCCACCCCACCTCCCGCTTTCCCTCCTCCCCCTCCTCCCATACCTCCCCTCCTCGCCTTCCTCTTCCCTTGCCATCCCTCTCCCTTCTTCTCCTTTGCCTCCTCCCTCCCCCTCCTCCCCCTCCTCCCCCTCCTCCCCCTCCTCCCCCTCCTCCCCCTCCCAGTATGCTTAATGACTTCCAGGTGTGCCTGCGGGTCAAGCTCCTGGGCCCCATCCTGGGGAGGCTGGGTCTGTGCCTCCACAAACACAAGACAAAGTTGGTGGGGGGGGGAACACGACATAAATGTAACATCAGGGGGAAAATCACTTTGAAGTTTTGACGATGAAATCGGTAAAAATAATTCTAGATGAAGACAGACCCGTTTACATTCCAAAGAAGGAAAAGTTTTATACACACAGTTGCCCTGGACCGCCTGGGTTCTTGTTAATACCTTTCAACCTTGTGATTGAAAGCCGAAGGCCTGTGATCCACGGCAGAGACTACGGCCAGAAATAATTCTCTGAGCACACTGCGTGTGCCTTCAAGTGATCCTTGATTGTTTTTCTTGGATGCCCCACTTTCCAAAGGCCAGAAGTTGTTTCAGGGAGTCATTAAAGTTTGGGAAGGCTTTATGTTCTAAGAGCAAGGTGCTGTTCTCAGAGGAAAGTGAGTAATTAGTCATGATCCTTTCACCTGGAGGGGATGGCGTTGGTCCACTTCCCAGCCCAGGGGCCTTTTAGGGTTTCACAAGGGCACCTTTCAGGGCCTTCCCTTCGCCCTGGATGCTGTTCCCCATTCTGACTGAGTTCTCCTGACCCAGCTGAAGTATCAGCTCCTCTGAGAAGGCTGAGCATCAGCTCCTCTGTGAAGAAGAGTATCAACTCCTCTGTGAAGGCTGTCCGACACTTTCCTCGCCTCCTTCCTGTTGGCGGAGCTGCCTCCTTCCTCCTTGGAGCCCCACTCTAGACACATTAGAGATGACGAAAGCCCTACCGCAGACCCGCCTGAGAATCCTGGCTCTGCCCTTACTCGTGCGACCTGAGCAAATAAGTTGGCTGGAGACTCTCCCATACAGTGGGTGCAAACAAACCCCATGAAGCGTTCCCCAAAGGAGAGCTCCTGTCACAGCGTCCTGTCGTGGTGACGCACGTCACTATCCCTGCTGCTGATGAGACTGAGCCTCTCAATTCTTCATTGAGTCTACAGTCAAATCAAAGACTCAGGCACACAGTAGGTGCTCAGCAAATGTAGCCGAGTGAGTGAATTTTCACAGATGCCTCAAAAGTCTTCACAAAAGCCCGGAGCAGAACAGGCTGGATGTCCAGGATAATTCAACCAGGGCACAAGGCTTACAGCCCACAGTCAGAGCTGCCCCATCTCCCGTGAATGGACCCCCATCCGTATTGATGATCTTCCTCTCCTGAAATATTACAGACACTGCCCTGAACGAAGATAGACGGCCTCCCTTCAGCATTCATACACAGTTCCGCCTCATCCACCGCTTTCCCATGCCCAGCCCCCACTCTCTCAGGAAAGTAATAATAGTAACTCATAATAATAGTTCAAAATAATAATAATCATACCTGCGATTTATATAGCAACGTGCCTCCTAAGAGGGCAAATAAACCATTTTGCACAATGCAGAGAGAAGGACAGATCTTCCTCGTGCCACTGCTGACCAAGTTAGGGCAGGAAAGATTTACAGTCAAATTTCATCAGCTGGAGCAAAGCGTTGGTGCCCCGTTGGCATATGGGGATCTGGTTTAATGCTGTTCCCTTGGTTTTGCTTAAACTGCCAAGTGAATTACTGGAACACACTTTGCCTGCAATTAATTTGACATCTAGTGCCAGAGAGCCTCTTTATGTTTTTCAAGGCAAGCCAGGTCGAAATTTTTTGCAAAAAGATTTGTCCATCATTTTTTACTGATATCCAAACATGATTTTTAGAATCTAGTTGTGGAAATCATGTGGGCTCTCTCTCTCTCTCTCTCTCTTTCTTTTTTAAAGGATCATGGAAAAAAAATAATTGGATGGTTTTGTTGAAATGTTTTAAAATTCTCCAAGTAATAAAATAGGTTTATGGTGTTTGCTTATGAAAGCTGACTTTCATCAGAATGAGTTGCGCTCATCACAGGAGGGATAAAATAAAAGAGAGTCCAAAACTGATATTAATTGTGTTACACGTCATGGCACATGCCCCAGACCCTCCCCATAAACTTTTTGAAAGAAGCCAGGTTGTAATCCCCCATCGGGGGAATTACATTTTACCTTTTACGTTTCTGATCATTTCAGCACGAACCTTGCTTTCACCCCTGGCAGCTGACCGCAGTTCCAGCTGGGCTGTGTTGCAAGGTCGGCGCCATGGGGCCTGATAAAGCATTTTTGGATTTTTCATACCCACAGTGCCCCATGGTCTCAACTCCATTGGAAACATTACGCTCCTTACCTGATTTGGGGCTTTTTTTGTTTGTTGGTGTTTTGCGTTTTTTGGTAAAGAATTTTTCCTGCAGTCACAAGAAACTGACAAAGTGTGTCCATCCTGCCCAGCAATGCACCTAACTCAGCAGCAAGAACAAAAATGACCTTCCCCAAAATGCACGCTCCAAGCAGTCTATCGCGTGGTGCAGGGTGGCGGGTGACTTCTTAGGACTGCCGTATTCTTTGACATGCGTGATGTGGTTGCTCCCGGCCCCTCTCTTCATCCATACAAAGGGAATCAGAGGTGAGCGCCCCCCCTCACCACACCGCCCCCCCCCCCAGCTCTTATAATCACTTGCTCTTTGATGATGGTGAGTTTTTAGCTGCAATTTTCATACCTGCAGCACTGGCACCTGAGAAACCCCATTCCTTTGGAGTTCAGCAGCTTCCCTGTCCTTGGGAAATCAGCAGAAAACAATGCCGACTCTTCTGGATTTCCCCTGAACTTCACAAATCTCTCCCCGCCATGACTGCGCTGAGGGGGCACCACAGTGCGAGGCAGGCAGCTGGCCATGCGGTAATTAAGAAACACCACCCCCAAATTCTTTAGATCTAGATTTATGGGCCAGTAGCCTTCAGAGAACGTCTCACTCACACGAAGCGGGACATTATCTTCTATTAAACGTCAGCTTTCAAGATGAGTCGTGCAGAGACAACAATGTACGCTCTTTCATTATGCTGACGTTTATACTTCTGCCCAAGGGGAGAGGCTCTTTTTCTGCACCAGTCCTAAAATGAGCAAACTCATATTTAGCCCCAGATTCTTCTTGTCACTCTAATGGTTTTCAGAGATCAGTTTTATGCAGCTCTTCAGAAATGAGAGGCCCGGGATTTAGAACACAGATGATTGGATCTCTGACTTCCAACAATAGGAAATCAAAATTAAAGAAAAAAAAAAAAAAAAAAAAAGAGGGACACATTTGTATGTGACATTGTTTAAAGGACCTGTCAGCACAAACTTTTAGTGGTGATAGTAACAAAAAACAAAACAAAACAAAACAAAAAGTCTGCTGAAAAGTTTGGGGTAAAAAAACACATTGTAAAATTTCTGATCCATATTTGGCTGGAAGGAAGCACTGTCATTTAGGTCAGCTCTTTGGCACTTGGCTATTCCAATAAGCCTGCCTAGCAGAGAAGAGGTGACCCAGCTGTTGGGTCATGTTATCCCAACTGCTGAAGAACAAAGCAGCAAGGACAGGATTTGGCCCCCTTGGCTTATGCATATCTTCTCCTCCTTTTCTTCTTCTGCTCTTTCCTCTTCTCTGTCTCCTCCCCTGGCCAACCCCACACCATTTATTCATTCATTGCACAAATATTTAATGGATGCATGCTGCGTCTGGCCACGGTCCAGAGCAGCTATGGGAATGTATGGAGGTGCACAAGCAGACGTCCCTTATACTCTAGGAGCTCTTGTTCTGATGGAGGTGTTGGTAGGCAGCAGGCAAGGCAATAGCAAACATGTAGGATGATTTCTGGTAGCTATAAAACAAGCTAGTGGGGTGGAAATGGCATCCATGCTGCGCCAACAGGAGCAGATTGCACCCCATCCCCCACCTTCAAGTGACATCACATTGATCGCTGGAATTCAGCCACAGTGGAACCATTTACACCATGGAAATTGGCAGGTGTTACAAACCAGGGCTCCCTCCTCCCCACCAGAGAGGATCATTCAACATTTACTAGAACATCCCTGGAATGCATGTGGGAGGAGGTGCCACTGATCTCAGTTTTTATTGGAAAGAATTTTCATTTTGAGTTTCACCATGAAAATCAGAGGCCTGTTTTTGTTTTTGTTTATTTTTTTCATCTTTGAATCCGTTTATTTCAAAGCATTCTTTTATGGGTAGTAGAAATTCAAGAAGTACCTTATCAGTTATCTTTAATGGTATTTTGGAGACAACAGAAAAAAAAAACTGAGGGAGAAAGGAAATCCATGGATGTTTAAGGGACTGTTTTTCACAGGACCTGTTCTTCAAAATTAACTGCTCCATTCCAGGGAACTGCAGGATTTATGGTTTCTCTCAAGGAATGTCAATCCTATTTTCTTTACGTTCTTCACCCTCTTGCACAAAGACTTTCTCTACATGTTTTGGGGGGTAACCTCCCCAATCTGTAGGTATATATTACAAAAACTTACCGTCTAACATATTAAACATATTTAAATTATTTGTTCTATTAAAACGTCAATGTATTGCTTGAGTTTTAATTGTGCCTGAGGATCAATCATTGTAACAGCTGCAGGAAAGACTTTATGACTTACCTGAACAGTGGTGTGTTCTGTGGCTTGGCTAAGTGGATACATTGACTTTATTAGGTTTTATTAGCTACTGAGAGTCATTTGAGTGGCTTCTTTTGGAGTTTTATTCTTGATATCAGTGATGATTTACTCAGAGCCATTAGAAGAATAGTTTCAAGGATGATAAAAATAATGGTAATAATAATGATAATAAATAGACTATTAGCCAATATGCAGTAAGGACTTACTACATCCCATGCCTCAGGTTTTGTGTGTAGCAGCTCCTTTGAACTTCATAGTATCTGTGTAACATCGGTGCTGGATTGTCTTAATTGTACACATGAGAAATTGGGGCACAGAGGAGTTAAGTAACTGGCCCAAGAGCACACAGCTAGTGGGGCCCGAGCCAGTATTCAAGTCCCCATTGCTGACATGAAGCCCATGCCTTTTGGCCACCAGATATACCTATATTCATTAAAAGAAGATCAGTTTTTTGTCTCAGACACCCCAGAATTTGCATCCCAGCTCTGTCATTTACCAGCCTTGTGGCTTTGGATAATCTATTTAGCCCCTCTAGAGTTGTTTCCTCAACTGCCACATGGGGGACATGAATAGCACCTGCCCGCGAAGGCTGTCTGATGGACCCAGGAGTTATGCGTCCCCATCACTTCTCAACTGTTAGCTGCTCCTCATCTCCATGTACAGAGAGAACTGGAACATTCTGGGCATCGAGGGAGATAACATACATCCAAGGACCTGGCCTCATCTTGCCACTTAGATAGGACACTGATAATTAGTTCCTTTTCTGCTCTATTTCAGCTTCCTGTTTGTAACATGATTTAAGTGCCAGGCTACTGAATTTTCATACGCATTTAAAAAAAAAAAAAAAACAACTCTTGGTAGAAAGGGGATGTTTCTTAGGGAAAATAAATACTTTTGACTTTTCAATATTAAGTTCATTCATAATATCTCTTCTAGACCTTTATAAAAATATTATTGATTTAAATACTAAAGAAAGTCTTTAAAAACATTTTTTTAGATGCATTCGCCTATAAATGAGAGCTTCTCTAGATTTTGTTGAAAGTTGCTGCTTGGCTCTGGGTTGGAGCTTGTTGAAAGGGTCTTAATGCATTATTTACTACAACTAATTAAATTTTCATGTCATTTCTTTATTTACTTATTGTTTTTATTCTTTATCAGTGTAATTTATTACAGCAACAAATTAAAGAATGACTTTATGGTTCTACCAATGATGCCAAAAAGATATTTATTCAAATTCAGCAGTTACTGTCACATCTACCAATTCACCAACCAATCTCAATAACTCTACTGCTAAGTAAACTAGAGGGAGAAAATTTAGCCAGTATAGTCAAGGATGTTATTAAAAGCCTGCTGCAAATATTTTATACAGTGAAAGCACTAAACAGTGCTTTCTGTTTGAATCAGAAACCAGACAAGGGTATTCACTATACCCATCAATATTCATGTTGCTCGGGAAGTTTCAGAAGATAATATAAAACCCCAAAAAAGACTTGAGTGCGGAAAAAAACAAAATTTACTTCATTTTAAAATCATATAATCATAATCCTAGGGAAGCTAAAGTATTCTTGCAAAAATTAATAAGGTAATTTGAAGAGTTGTCTAGATAAAAGGTAAAGATATACAAATCAACTGATCTTCCCTCTACTAGCAGTAATTAAAGATGGAAATAGAAGAAAGCTTTTATTCGAAATGCTAACAAAATTATAAAATATTTAAGAATAAATTTAATACAAGTAATCAAATATCTATTAATTTTGTATAAGGTGTGAAGTTGGTCAAGGTTCATATTTTTTGCCTGTGAATGTTCAGCTGCTTTAACACCATTTGTTGAAAATGCTATTCTATTCTTCCTCCATAGAACTGCTTTTGCATCTTTATCAAAGACCAGTTGGGCTTGTTTGTGTGGGTCTCTTTTTGGGCTCTCTGTTCTGTTCCATTGATCTATGTGTCTGTGTCTTTGCCAGTCATACACTGTCTTGATTGTTGTAGCTATATAGTAAGTCTTGATATTAAGTAGAGTGATTTTTCCCACTGTGTTCTTCTTTATCAAGATTGTTTTAACGGTTCTAAGGTCTTTGCCTTTCCATATAAATTTTAGAATAAGCTTGTTTATGTCTACCAAAAACCTTGCTGCAATTTTGAGAGAAAGTGCATTAAACCTATAGGTCGGTTTGGGGAGAACTGACATCTTTATTATTTCCAGTCTTCCAAGTCATGGACATGGCATATCACTCCATTTATTTAGTGTATGTCTATTGAGTATATACCTGAGTTTTCATTTTCTTTGGAGTGATTTTCAATGATACTGTATTTTTTATTTCAATTTCTGCATGTTCATTGTTAGTATATAGAAAGTTGATTGTGTTTTGTGTGTTATCTTGATCCTGTGACCTTCCTGAACTCCTTTATTAGTTCTAGAAGTTTTGGTGTTTTGTTTTGTTTTGTTTTGTTTTTGAGATTTCTTGGGATTTTTTTAATGTAACCAATCATTTCATATGCAAATAGAGTTTTATTTCTTCTTTTCCAATACGTATGCCTTTTATTTCTTTTTCTTGTCTTACTTTAGTGGCAAAAATTTACTATGTTGTTGAAGAATAAGGAGAAGAGAAATCCTTGCCTTGGTCTCATTGTTAGTGGGATATCGTTACACCATTAAATGTGATGCTAGTTATTTTTTTATAGATATGCTTTATCAACTTGAGGTGATCCTCCTCTATCCCTAATTTGCTGAGAGGTTTTTGGCTTTGTTTTTCTTTTTGTTTAAATCATGAAGGGTGTTGGATTTTGTCAAATGCTTTTTCTTTGTCAATTGATATGAGCATATGAGTTTTCCTAGCTTTATGATATGGTGAATTACATTGAATGGTTTTCAAATGTTGAACCAGCCTTGCATGTCTGAGATAAATCCCACTCATAGTATGTAAGTCTTGTTATATATTGTTGGATTCAGTTTGCCAACATTCTGTTAAGAGTTCACTGACTTTTAT
This sequence comes from Zalophus californianus, assembly GCF_009762305.2. Taxonomy (NCBI): domain Eukaryota; kingdom Metazoa; phylum Chordata; class Mammalia; order Carnivora; family Otariidae; genus Zalophus; species Zalophus californianus. The sequence continues at coordinate 8,784,180 of NC_045611.1, read as the reverse complement.
TTAGCAAACATTCACCTTAGTGGAGTGCCTCACATGGAGAGGATACTTAGTAAATACTTATTGGTTGGGTTCCATTTTTGTGGTTAGGAGGGTGTGAGAATCAAATGCAGCTCCCTGCCTATGGGCTGGTCTCTACTGGGTCCCCATCAGCCACTGTGGAGCTCAGCTTGAATTGCATTAAAACCAGTAAGCCTTTAGTTTCACATCTCATCAGTAATCTGCCTGCCTATATTTTAGTGTGTTCTCCCTCAGCTGGCATTCAGCCACAGACTGCATTTAGGCCCACAGCCAGTGGGTTAGGGCTGAAGGCCAGACTGCCAGTCCTGGCCTCCCATTGGTTACTGTGTACTCTTCAGTTCCTTTGGCATGGATGCCCCCTCTACATTCAGTCAGCCATCTTGCAAAATGAGTGTTGTGGATCACATGGGATTCATAGAAGAGAATCTAACAGGGGCTACTTTCCCAGTCAAGGACCTTCCTCTCCAATTAGGCCCCTCATGTTAAGGCAACTGAGAAAACACACAGATGTGATGCACTGATGATGATCCTGTTTCACCAAGACTAGTTCTGCTCAGGCTACTTTTAGTTGAAGATTAAAAACCAAAGCTCCTCTTGTTACTGGTGGAACAGGTCCTTTCCCAAACGAAAGATTCTTGGAACTGCCAAAGAGTAGCTTTCAACTTTGTCCTTTAATGCCTTCATTTTTCTGGATGTGGAAATTTGCACTAGATGTGGCATGTTGGTTTATCTTGACTTATGCATCAGGAACTTGGAGTTAAAAACCTATTAATAGGTAATAATTATACAATACAGAATAGGGCAAATGCAGATGCCGTTAGGTACCAGGCAGGTGGAATAAATGAATGAATTTTCTGTGTATGAGATGATAAATGGCAGGTACTGGACCCAGTCCCCAGTGTAGGGAAGACAATAAAAAGTGTCAGGGGCTGTGTCTATGCCCTGTCATAGGGGCAGGCATTATTAAACTCCAACTGAATGTTGCCAAGTGGAAATTAGATCCAATTTTGCCAGAACTTATAATTTTTCCAGAGAACCTTGGTATTTGTGTGTATATTTTTTAAAATATAGAATCATCCAGTTTTTAAATGTTGGCAACGAAATCATTGCATGAGCCAACTTGGAGGGAGCCAAATAAAATACATCTTTGGGCCAGATGTATACTGCAGGACATCATTTTGCCTAAATTTTCAGCCCTTTACATTTCTCCCTGATTTGAGGCACTGTGCAGCATTGCACAATGATTATTTCTCCTTTTTAAAGGTTGTCATTTTACGTAAGTCAACCGATTATTAGCACATCTAATTTATAAATCTCTCCTTTTTGTGTTAAAGAGGGAAGACTGATTTCCCCAGAAAATGCACCCCACCCTGCTTTCTATATATTATTTAGTAACTGTAAATATGGCACTACTTCCTAAATACCAAAACTTTTTTGAAATCTAGAACATTCTGTCCTGTAGTTGTTGGCATGTCACTGCCTTTGAGATTTCTTCTAAGTGAAAAATCATTCTCATAGTGAGCACCTGAAGGTCATTAAAAACACAGGTCAAGCAGGCGTGGGGTAGACTCTCCCAAGTCTGTGCGTTCTGATTTCTCCTAGATCCAAGAGCATAGTCACCTTCTCGTTGGTTCCACTGGGCCGGACATTGCACAGCGTTGGCAGGAGGTTAGGGAAGAAGACAGCAACCAGTACTGTTCCTTTCACATGATTAGTATCCAGGCTGAAGACAAATGGTTTTGCGTGTGGCCATTGTGCATCTGAGGGCTTGTTTCCAGACTTAAAACAAATAGTCATGCAATTATCTTGAGATGTAGAAGGCAAAAGAGCTGTGTACTCAATGTCTGCTTATGCGGAACATGGAGCCCATGTCTGCAGTTCGAGGATGACAGATGGCAGATGAGAAGGAAATTGCCACAGTATTTGGTGTTGTGGGTATGCTAATGTCAGAACACCAGGCAAGGTCCCCAACAGGTAGAGCCATCTAATGGGTCTGTTTGATCCCAGAGTTGTAACTGTAAGAAAAAGCCTGGCCTCCTGCATTGATTTGGAAGTTTTGACTCTAATGTGATTATAATTCTCTTCTCTGTGATTTGGAAATTGCCTTTATTTATCTTTGTTGTTGTTTTAGTTATGAAATAGCACATTTGAAGAGCTGAGGGTCTCCAGATTGGGTCTTGAAAAGGCAATAGTCCCTTTTATAGGGAGAAAAACTAGATTTTGTTGTCACCATATTAACCATTAGTTGGGGAATCAAAGAAGCCCTTGATCTCACTGTGCTTTATTTCTCCATTACCATTGTGAACTTTGTCTTCCACTTTTTCCTGTAGAATGGAAGTTGTTTAGCAATTTTATTTTTCTGAGTACTGTCTTGGAACCTCTATTTGCATCCCTCCACCATGAGGCCAGAGGCCCTAAGGAGCAAGATTCGCTGACCCATGTTGACAATCAGATGATGATGGGGACAGAGAAGAGCACAGGCCGACTGGACCCAAGGGGCAGTCTGGGCTCAACAGGCTCCTTCCTGAATCAAGAGCAGAATTGGGTCTTAGGCAAAGCTATGTGGCAGAAACCCAAGCTTTAGAAAACAGCTCTGCAGCCATGTCTACAGAGAGGGCCTGCAAGCTTAAGTAGCAGTGTATTGCATGCAGAGCAGAGGGTCTATTCTGCAGTTCAGCTAACATCTAGCACCTTCCACGTGTCAGCGATGGGCCGGCACTGGGGTGAGGACAGAGATGGCCCTTGTGAGCTCACCCCAGAGAAATAGAACTATGAGGAGTTTGGTTCCATTCTTTGAGTTAAGGGCATGCACACTGCTTTGTCCCTCCCAATACCATTTAGAAGTTAGCTGAAGCTGACGTTGGTGTCATCTGTTTTTGTTTTGTTTTGTTTTCAGAGCCTGCTCTTTTAGGGCAAGGCATTCAAATAAAGAATAGGTTGTAACCTCCACTCAAGGGAGATGCTCTTGGCCAAGTTACGGCCCCTGAGCTCTGAATGGGTTTTCCAGGCCTATGGATGGGCCAGGTTGGACTGTCCACACTGTTGTCCTGTCGTCCCTGATGTTAGCCATGACTGTCTCCACAAACATTTAGAGCTTGGGAGAAAAGAGAGCAAAGCTTTTTCTCCCCAGTCCAGAGCCACTTTGGCTCCCTTGGACTCCCTGTTCTAACCAGCTGAGTTGATGAATCGCAGATGATCTTCAAATAACAGGTTCCTGTTTGTTCAGTGTCAAAACCCTACACGGTATAAATAGTAGGTAAATTGGGTCTTGTCACTGCAAATCAGCACCCACTCAATCCTTTTAACTTAATCTGATGCAACATGCATTTATTTATTAATGTCGACTGGACTGTGATCAGGTCAGTCTCTGGGGAAACATGGACTCATATTCCCCATTTGAGTTTCTTTTTCTGAAGGCTGTCTGATCTTGCTGCTGCTTCTCCCTTTTTTCTGACTTCAGTTCTTGTCTCCTTCTCTTTTCTCCCCTTACCCATCTTCAACACTAGCCCCATGTTACATTTCCTTAGCTAACCTACCCCTCAAGGACAGGCATGGATAATTACATATGAAAAAATAAAACTCTTTTGTCCCAAAACAGTTCATTTAGTTGAAAAGATACAGCCACTCTTTTCCTGAATTGATGAGGATAGGAAATGGCAATCTGGCATTGTCTTAATTTGGGAAAACTAAAAAGTTTGTGACATGTAGAAACCGTGGCCATTTTTGCAGATGAAGATGCATGGTTAAACAACCCCCTTCCGTTTGCTGTTAATCGTGTTTGTAGTGAATCTGGATAGAACCAGTTTGTACCAATTTTCACGTTTCCTGGGTTCCACTGTGTCTGAGGATACCTGCTCTGTGGGTCCTGATGGATCTCCAGGCATAAGCTATGAAATTCATGTTACACTGGTAGCTTTTACAAGCTCAATTCCAGACGTAGACTTTCCATGCCAGTTTTCTTATTGAATATATGTCATGGCTTTTCTGAAAACAAAGCAAAAATACAGTCATTCCTCTGACATTTCGTAGTTTAACAAATATTTTCAGTGGAACCCATGACATAGTGTCATTGCTCGTTTCAAAAGATAGACTTTATCCAGACTTTGGGCTCTAGATTCATCTAGATTCTAGAGCCGGGGTCTGCAAACTTCTGCTTAAAAAACCAGATAGTAAATATGTTAGAGTTTGTAATCTAAGAGACAAAACAGAGGCTATTCTGTAGGTAATCCTACAGCCCTTTAAGTTACATCTATTTTAAAATGTAAACCTCATTCTTAGATTATAGACAGTAAAAAACAAACAGCAATAACAGCAACCACAAAACCAGACAGCTATAGCTGTATTTGGCCCGCTTGCCAGGGATAGCAGACCCCTGATCTAGAGCAGTTTCTCAAACTAGAATGTGCATGAGTCACTTAGACATCCTTCCATAAGTGCAGATTTGGGTTCAGGATGTCTGGGATCCAATATGACTGAGTTCTGCATTCCTAACAAGCTCCAAGGAGATGCTAATGCACATGGTCCATGCAAGACATTTTGAATAGAAAGGATTATATTGTAAATTCCTAGGAAGCCAGAATTCTTTTCTTATCATCAGTGCCTACTACGGTGCCAGGTTCATAGTGGACTAATACACAGAAAGAGAGAGAGAGAAAGAGAAAAAGAAAAAGAGAGAGAGGGTGCCTGGGTGGCTCAGTTGGTTAAGCGACTGCCTTCGGCTCAGGTCATGATCCTGGAGTCCCGGGATCGAGTCCCGCATCGGGCTCCCTGCTCAGCAGGGAGTCTGCTTCTCCCTCTGACCCTCCCCCTCTCATGCTCTCTCAAATAAATAAATAAAATCTTTAAAAAAAAAAAAAGAAAGAGAGAGAGAGAGGAAGGGGAGGGCAGAAGGCAGGAAGAATTCCAGCTTAAAAAAAAATTCTAGACACAAATACCTCTGGTGATTTCTAAACATCTAACAAAGAAGAAGGAGATTCTTAAAGCATCTAAGCTATCATACTAAAACTCACATGGCTACATCATTATTAAAAATGAAAAAGTAGAATATTAACTTCATAATTTCTAGAAAATCAGGCAGGTCCCCACTTCTTCGACAACTAGGATATGCATGTTCTTGCTACTCATTACTTCATCTGTTATTAGTAACAGATGCTAATGTGGTTGTCTGCAGTTCTAACAATTGGGATTTTTTTAAGCAGAAAATATTGTAATTACACAGGTGTGTCCAAATTTTGCACACCAAGTAGAAGATACTGGAAGGAAAATTATGAATTCTTAAGCATCCTAAGATTAGTAGTCAGAGTTAACAACCAGACAATTTACAAGTTAAAAAAAAAAAAGTGTGAATCACACACAGATGTTATTTTCCAGAAACATTGCTTACAAAGGTAATTGCTCACAAATTTTAGGGTTTACAGCAGGTATCACAGGATTTCAAATTTAAGGGGTGTGTGTGTTCAAAGTCTTAAGAATATCCAAGGGATGTGTGCATAATTACTTGAAATTGAAACTACTGTAGTTTAAACACTTACTCAATGGAAGCCCTTTTATTTCATCTTCTCTGCGGGCTGGTAGGGGGAAAATAAAACAACAACAACGAACAGCAAAAACTTTTAATGTTGAATATGAATATTTGCAGAATGTGAATTAGCATCAGAAGCACAAAGTTCTTTGCTGATTGTTGCCGGCACTCTGAGGAACTGGCCTTCCTTTTGGAAGACCGATACGGGGCACCTGGTAAACCGGCCCTGGACATTTCTCCAGACATTTTCTTTGTATTTGTATTAACTTGCAGGAAGTTGTTAGTAGAAACAGTGGAATTGTGCATAAGTATGCCTGGATGAGAAACTAGGCAAAGTAGGTACAGTAGAAACCATGATTGCTCAACAATGGCAAGGACAAATGCCAAACCAGTTTGTCTGGACGAGCAACCAGACAGAACAGAATCATCCAAGTGTCCATCGAGATGTGGTCTGTCAAGCGTGGCCTTTAGTTCATTTCATCAGAAGGAAATTGCTCTTCCTCTTCATTTAGTAACCATACCATCTCTCTTCTGGGTTTAACGTCCAACCCTGACACGTAGAGCCAAGCGGCCTTGGGCCAGTCTCAGAAACTCTGTCTCGGTTTCGTCATCTATAAAATGGCCCAAAATGACCTTCTTTGCAGGGCTGTGTGAGAGAAGATTAAATGAGAATCAGTTAAAGTCTGCCATGTCTCGGAAGCACCTGGCACAAAGTAGGACCTCAGTAAATGATATGTATTATTAGTTCATGTGCAATGAAACTGGGTGTCTGGAGATGTTTTATAATATAGGTTTTTATTATTACTTAGGTATGCTAAGACCAACAGATTGAGAGATGGTTGCCATTGCAAAGACAGTTTGTGATACCCACAGATCCCTAGAAAGGGACACACTATGCAATGGGGTTGGGGGGGGGGAGTCACTTGGGGGAGTCACCAGGACTGCCTCAGTCAGGAGGCAGAGGGAGAGGGGACACCAGGCAGGAGCCTTTATTGTGGTTTCTGCAGGAAGGAACAGGCGAGGCAGGGAAAGCAGGATTGGCTAGTTTGAATAATTTCAGCAGGCTCAGGACTGCAGAGGCTGCTCTTGTCTGGTATCTGGCCCTGGGGTGATTAGAGCAGGTGAATGGTAAGGATAAGATAGTTAGAGCCAGGAATGTGAGAACATGATAAAGAAGGCGATTTGGGTGATAAGGAGCTCAGGATTGGTTGGTTTGCATTTGCAAGGTGCAGGGGAGTTGTTTGCTATCTCTAGGAATTGACTGCCTGGGAGATTTAGTTCTCCAGGGTCAGTGAGGCCCCAGTTGTCAAAGCATAAGAGTACATAGATGAATGAATGAATGAATGAATGAATGAATGAATGAATGACATGGTTGATACAGGAGAGAACCAAGCAGAAACCTATGGATTTTATGGATGAGGATAGCAAAAATTGCGGTAGTCAAAAACATTTTCAAAATACGTGGGACAAGAAAATACCACATATTGAGAAACGGAGAGAGAAGTATGACCAGCAGCTACAATTTTCAGTTGGAATAGAAGCACAATTTACAGGAGAGGCAGAGGGTGAGGGAAATCAAGTCAGTCCTCTTGTTCTTACAAAGGCAGTATGGTGGCGGTGGTCCCACCATTAACTGTGGCTGCAGAAGCACTTGCCTGAGATGGAATCACTTGACAGGTGGTGTCACTGTCCTGCTTAAAACCCACCCTCCATTGGCTTCCCACTGCACCTATGAAAAATGTCCCAACTCCTTATTGTGGTCAGCATGGCCTTAGTCTGACCCTTACTACATTTGCTGCATCACCTCCAACTTACCAGTTCCCAGCCTCCCTGCGCTTTCTGTTCCTTGAACACACCAAATTCACTTCTTCCCTCCTCAGGACCTTCACCTCCAACCTCCTCTATTCTGGGGTGCTACTCCTTCTGAGCTTTGCATGGCTGGCTGCTTTTTATAATTCAGATCTCACTTGAATGGTCATTTTTTAAGAGAGATTTTCTTGGACTCCCCAGTCTAAAGAAATCATTTTTTCTAATTCTCTGCACTGTGCTTTTTACTGTCTGTTATTTTGTTGTTTATTTATTTGCTTCTCGTCTCTATTTTCCCGTGATAACCTAAGCTCTAGGAAAGCAGGGACCTAGGTCCTGTTTACTGCTGTGGTACCAGGGCCTAGAGGCATGCCCAGGACACACCAGGAATTGGGCATTTATTGAGTGAATGAATGAATGAACTGTCTAAAAACACACTGTTCTACACTCTGCCTCCGGCTAGCTCAAGAACAATTTCCTAAAGAGCCTGTGAAAATTAAAAAGGAAACAGTGCATGGATTCTGGCCCCAGTAGGCTTCTGGGCTTGGTGTTTCTTTAATTTCATGTAAATTTCTCTAAGTAAATATTCCTTAAAAGTGAATAAAATTTTATTTCGCTTTAACAAGAGAATATAAAAGTTAAAAAGGTCACTGTAGTAATAGACTAATCTCAATTACCAGGGCAGCCTCCGAAACCCTCACTCCCACCTAATCTCATTCGGTGCATACGCAGCTCACCGTGTGATTTCCAACACAGCTAAATGAAATTATAAAGCAGTGTTAAATTTATTAATCATTTAATTAGCTAAATGTTCCTGCAAGTACTCGCGAGATGAATGGCATGTCATTTTTCTAATGCAATTTGCCTCTCAGGCAGCCAGGGTCAGAAAGGGAAGCTCCTGGCATCTCGAATGAGCTTTTTATATCTCACCTTCTATTAAGAGACGGTGGGGACACCAGTGGTTGCATGCGAGACCTGTACACAAGACCAGGGCGCTGGGGCACTGGAATGAAACAGCGCTGCCCATCTCCCCTGGGTTACAAAGAGGAGGGGCAGGGTGGCCGATGGGTCCTTCTGAGATTGCCTCTCCCCATGTCTCCTTGCAGGGCAAATCTTTTTATATTTAACAAGCCACTGAGCAGAGCAGAGCAAAAGATAGCAGCCAGTATTAAACGCATGCTCAATCTAGTTTTATTTCTTTAAATTTACTCAGTCGAGAAAAATTTGTGGAGTGCGAATTCTCCTCATGGTAGGTGACTTTTTAATCCTTCTAGTTGACTCAGGATTTATTTCTCCCGGCCTTCTAGACTTGGCTTGTCATCTTGGGGTGTATGCCACACTTGCCCTCTGAAGAGGGTCATCTTGGGGTGGGGTGTTTCGGCTCCCAGCATTGGGACACATACCCGGGTAGCTCTGGGATTCGGAGATTTTGACCCATAATTATTTCTGACTATAAAATCCATGGCAAGCGGCTGCTGCCAGGTGCTTTGTAAATCTCTTCCCATTTGCAGCAAGAGAATTGGCATCAAGAACATTGTCTTAATTCACTCAGCAAGGAGCTGTGGGAGTGGGTGCCACGTGAGGCCAAGGACGTCCAAATGAACACTGGTCTATTTGTTCAAGATGGAAGCTGTCAGTTCTGAGAACCTCAGCTGGAGGAGTGTCTTGATGTGCGGATGTCGCTGGCTCACAGCGCCACTGAGCAGAGAGACAAGCTACTCCACGTTAAGGAAGGTAGACCCAATGGTATGCGACCAGTGGAAGTGTAAGGGGCTGGTTTTAGTCCCACTTACACCTGCTGTTAGCGCAGTCCCCTAGACCAGTCACATTACCTGCAGCCCCATGATTTCCTCATCTGTAAAATAGGGGTCACAGGAATACTCAGTGCTAATATCTAGTAACAGCTAATCATAAAATTATCGTAAGGATTAAATAATATGATGTACTTGAAACTGTTATGTAAATTCTAAAGTGATGTAGAAGCATTGCAGAAGGATTTTATTTTTATATCTTTTTTCTTTCCAGAGCAATAGCTTTGGGTCAGATAAATCTACACACCAAACTTGGCCCACCAACTAGTTCCTGTATGATCCTGAGCAAGATGTGTAGCTTCTCTGACCCTTGGTTTACTTAGTAATGAAATGGGAATCATTGTATGAGTGTAGATTAGAGAAAAAAAATTGTGGGTGTATAAATATACATACTACACATATATAAAATTGACACAAATTATGTGCATACACATGCACATGCAAACATGCACACACATACATGTGCACATACACGGGCACATGCAAACATGCACACACATGCACACACCCATGCACATGCATATACACACATGCACGTATACATGCACATACACGCACGCATACCAGTGCACATACGCATACACATGTACATACACAGTTCCTGGCTCCTAATCTGATTCAGTAACGGTGGCTGCTTATACTGCTCTTATTTCCATTACTCTGATTGTGTCAACATTGCAGATAGAGGGGACCACTTTCCCCCCTTCCAAAAAAAAAACTTCTGTGTATTATTTAACACAGACCTCATTAAACAAGTTTGCTAAGTTAGATAGAGGCAATCCTGGATTTGCTTCCAGAATACAAAGAAGAGAGGAGTACCAGCATATTTGATAAAAACACGGCACAGTGTTTAAGGGCATTGCTGCTGGAGGTTAGCGAAGCGCACTTCAGTCCTCCCTCTGCCCTGTACCAGCTGAATGACCTTGAACTAGTTTTTTATCTTGCTAAGACTCAGTTTCTTTATCTCTAAGAGAGAGTTCATTATAGTGCCTCCCTTCCGCTCAAGGCCATTGTAAGGATAAAATGGGGAGCCCATAGCATGAGTTTGGCATGTAAAACAGCCAACAAACATCAGCTAAACAGGAAGAAAGAAATAGAATTGGAAAAGTTTCCAAATAAGTTATATCTAGATTGTTCACTTCAACAAATGCTCCTTCTGCCACTTCCTTATGTTTTCTTGCAAGTATCCCCTTAGGTGGTAAACTCTAATCCTTGGTTTTCCCTCTCAGGATCCAGAAAGACCAACCAAAGCCTGGACAAAGTGTCTATACAAAGTATTTCAATAAGCTGGTGGTAGCCAGGCACCAGTACACCTGTCTCTTAAGTTGTCTTTTTCTAGGGAACAGTGATTTCTGGTCATTGGCTCATCCGCAGATCATCCCCTGATCTCTGTTGAGTGTTCCTACCTATAACAAAGGTGTCTGGTTTTACACAGTTGTTTTCATAGGCTGAGGGTTATTTTTGTATTTGTCTTTGGATTACTGAAATGCTGATATAAGTCACTCATTTATCTATGCATTAATAAACCCCCATGGAGGGCCTTCTATGTGATAGGTACGGGGGCTCCAAGGGGACGTTTACTTCCTGGAAGTGCAATTTCCTGCCTTGTGAGTTTTGGGTTCATGTCCTGCAGATCAAAGTAACATGCACAGAGTGTACTACTTCCCCTCCATCCCCCGGTGGTCTCCTTCAGGTTGAGGGGCTTCTGGTTCCTGTAAAAATAGGACACTAACTCTCAAGCTATCTCAGTACCATTGGTGTTCCCCTAATAGGCAATATTGATGGCAAATATGGAGGGGCACGGACAGCCTCAGATATCACTGGCCCCTGAGAAATAGGAATGCCCTTAGGGTTGACCCTAGAATGGGGCAGGACACCGTTAAGAACAGGCCTCAGGAGGAGTGAACATTTGGCCCTTGGGCTATGACTTCCACTTTGGTCCTCGTAGTTTCTCCAGGCCACGCCAGGGCCTTGTGTCCTCAGCTGTCATGAGTCCCATATTAAGCAGCTCAAGAGTTAAGCAAAAGGACAGCCTACAAATCAGCTGCACTTGAAGCTGTGCTAGAGGATGTGGCCATAGGCCCTGGCTGAGTCTGGGGATCCTTCCCTGTCCTTCTGCACAGCAGGTCTCCCCAGAAAGCTGCACAGTAGAAGCGAAAAGGTTGCTTTCTGCCTCCTGCTTCCCCTGTAATTCATCTCATGATCCATCTTCCCAGCCTCTGAGAAGGGAATGTTCTCTCCCAGAACAAGCACTTATGGACAGATTTGCTTGTTACTCGTGGTTTAAAGGGAGCACCTCTCGAAAGTCATTTTTTTAGGCCCTTTATTCAGACACACTGGCAGGACAAGGCCTTTTTCCCAAACCAGTGTTTGTTGACCAGAGTTACCGTACGGATGCATGAGGCGGGTCACTGCATGCATCCGTGGGTGCTATGGTATATGCCTTGAGAGACATGGTGTATACAAACCCAGGAACGGGGGGGGGGAGATTGAGGAAAGAGGAAGGAGCGAGGAGGGAGGAAAG